>NC_028456.1:4702555-4866048 GCF_000263155.2 Setaria italica | reverse complement strand
TTATGCTTACTTTCTGGAATGTTTGCACTAAGTTAATTCCAGCTGGGTTCACAAGGTACGTTTCCACTCAGTTAACAGGGAGGTGTTGTCGAAACTCTATCTCGGATCGGAGTAGACCATGGAAACTAAACCCACCTACACATCCTCAGGCTGTCCAAAAAACGTGGACAATTCGAAACAGATACGGTTATAGATATGCAAAGATCTGCATATTTCTAACCGTATCTCTTTCGAACGGGAGATGCCTAACTAGGTTACGTGATATACAAATATCATACGGAAAGAGGTGTGTAGGATGCCTCACCTTGCTATCCTGCAACGTGATGACTCGAGGACGGTAACGTAGCCTCTCCTGCAAAAAAGTAACATAGTAGTGTCAAGTTAAAATTTCGGCAGCACCTCCCCTCCACGGGGAGGTTTCCATAACCTGCATCAAATAAAATGGCACGATGGCTGACAACCACATACAGCTCTTATACCTTGCAAAATGACGGTCGGCAAGTCGAAGGTGTGGGACGGCGGGAGGGCAAGGCGGCCAACAGCGGTAGGACGGGTCACAGAGCGGCAGAGCCTGTTTGCAGATTAGTTATGCAAAAGTCAATGCAAAAGTCGATGAAGCATAAGTCTTAACTCTTAACTCCTAATGTGGTTTTGCATATACATGATTATCTTGTGCATAATCTAAAGATCTATGCATAACATTAATTTGACATGGATTTTAACTTAGATTGGCAAGTCAAACATCCTTCTCTAATTTCTAAAAAAAAGTCCTATCACCTCTCTACCTTCGCTAAAAAAAAGTCCTTTTATATCCTTTTCTAATTTCTAATTTCTAATTTCTATTTTCTAACTTGAACAATAAAGATTGGAGAATTACTAGGAAGGATGAGGGGCACCGGCCGCAAGGGACGAGGGGGCGGTCAACGGCGGTAGCTGCGCCGGGGGCGGGGGCGCTGGCTGCGGGGCACTGGGGGCGGTGGGCGAGGCGCTGGGGGTGGGGGCAGCGGGCGGGACGGGGCGCCGGGGGTGGCAGGCGAGGGGCCGGTGGGCGGGGTGCTAGGGTGGCGGGGGCGTCCGCCGGCGGCAGCGGAGGGCGGCGGCAGCAGCGGGTGCACAGGGGTGCAGCGTGGCTAAGGGTTTCAGGTGCGTGAGGGTTCGCGTGAGGAGGCCTGCGGGGCCTTAAGTTAGGGGGTTTGCTGAGTGCCCGCGATCTGGCACTCGGCAAAATAAAGGTTTTTTTATTTTTTTTACAATTTTCAAACGGTATCCGCGGCTGACAGTGGACCCATAAAATCATACTTTGCCGAGTGTTCTATAGAATACACTCGGCAAAGTGAGGCTTTGCCCAGTGTCATGTACAAACACTCGGCAAACTACACTTATATTTCATGTATACTCCTTCAATAACGTGTTTTACTTACTTTTTTCTGATATACTTTGAAAAAACTTGTCAAATTCACTCAACAATGCACATTTGATTTTCCTACTAATATTATTCCATTATTTCATGCAGTTATAGCTCAAATTGAATTTATGTCAATTAAAATTCTATAATTGCAGTTAATAAATAAAAATTATCAAATGGATCCGAAAAATTCTCAAAATTTGGCATGAACCAATCTATGTTGTCTATTGCCTATACAAAAAGTTTTGAAGTCAAACCCCAATTCAAGTGTCACTTGGACTCCAAATCTTATTGGATCCTTCTAACTTCTACGAATCTTCTCCAGAGATGCTTCGGTTTGTAAGCATCATACGTCACAAATTGTGCGGAACCTTCTCAACTTTTTACCACAGCCTCCACATATGATATCATGACATCTTGACAAATCTTGTTATTTTCAGACTTTTTTGCTTTTTTTAGAATTTAAAACCATTCGATCACACGTTCATTGTCGTGTTTTCTGAACAAAGTGTTCGAAATTTCTTTTCATTTCCTGGATGAGACCTCAATCCGGATTCAATAACATGAATATGATTTTTCCACTCATTTTATTCCATTATTTCAATCACTTGCGGTTAAAATTTGACTTAAATCAACAAATTCCTCTAAATAAAATTAATTTATTAAATATAGCAAACAGACCAAGAAATAGACCAACTTAGTACGAAATGTCGTATGTGGGGAGTAGAAAAAGTGTGGAGGGCAGAGGAGAACAAAAAGTTTTGGCTTTCCCGAGTGCCTACAAAAACAGTCAGCAAACTAGTACTTTGCCGAGTGTCGTGAGAAAATACTCGACAAACTAGTACTTTGCCAAGTGTCGCGAGAAAATACTCAGCAAACTATTTCTTTGCTGAGTGTCAATAACGGACACTCGGCAAAGTTCTAACGGTCGGCACGCCCCCTAACGGACGGCACACGTGCCAGTCACGTGCTGGATAGTTGCCGAGTATCGTCTGGATTTTTACCGAGTGTTTTCTTTGTGACACTCAGCAACTAGGATGTATGCCGAGTGTATTATATATGCCGAGTGTATACACGGAGACACTTGGCAAACGGCGCATTTGCTGAGTGCCCGTTATAAGGCACTCGATTCGCAAAGATTTAACACTCGGTATATCTACTGTTTCCGGTAGTGTAAGCAATTGCAAATTGTTTTTACATTGTAGATGCTTGATAACGCAATTTATTTATTCAATCCAATCATCTCTCTTGTTGCCCACTCGATCTACGTTTCATGTGCACTCGATGTCTTTGGCCCACAACAGACGGCGGCGGTACCTTACAAGCAAATCCAACCCTATCTTCGTGAATTAGCGGACAATATACAAACCTACAAATGCCAGCGAGTGTTCGTGGATCCAGATCGAGGGTGGTGACGATGGATCGGCTGCCAGAGGACGTGCTGGGCGAGGTGCTCCGCCGCATCCCGCCGCACAGTCTTGCCGTGTGCAGATGCGTCTGCAGTGCTTGGCGCGCCGCCGTCGACATTCGCCGGCTGCTGCTCCCGCACGTCCTGCCGCACTCCGGTGCGCGGCATCTTCTGCAACCAGTGGTGGAGCCAGAAATTTTAGAGAGCTTAGGCGAGACAATATGCCGAGCTAGCAATGACAAGCAATGCACATAAGTATATTATATAACATACATATAATATAATATTAGAAAATCATGATAGATTCAAATTAAGATATTAAAATAATTTTTCAGTACAATTTCAAGACTTAGATAATGAAACACAAAAGATAAACCTAAATGCTATTTGGTAACTACGGTTGCACACAAGCAGGATTACAGGGCAGCTACATCTTGCGACTCTTCAAGTTTTGAAACCGCCAAAGAATAGTAGCTTCATCAAGTGAATTGAATAGTTCTCACTCAATATAGCACACCATCAACTTGTTGAACCAATCATCAGCAATCTTATTGCGAGATTTAGACTTGATAGTCTTCGTAGCTCAGAAAGCCCTGCTATTGACACCGGCACCAACAATGCCAATTCAATGAGCTTGTAGACCAATGGAAAAGGCAAATGTTTTTCAGTTTCAACCATTTTCTAGGACAAACTTGCAATATCTTTGCAATTAGCAAAGGCAGCATGTCTCCTTACATGAAGAATATAGTCTCCAATTGTTCCCTTATGACTCCACGATCATGATTTGAGAAATCCTCATCATAAATTTCAGCAAGCCGAGTAAGCTTGTTGACATCAAAACTACTTCGACCACGGAATCCTGCACTTCTTCGCCCGCCCGACGGGGAACGGGCCTATGATCGACGGCACCTTCCGCTCCATACGCAACGGCCACCGCCGCGGCTGGAACTCAGTTCTGGACCACTGCAACGGCCTCATCCTCTTTGGCTACGATCACCGGAGAAATCTGTACGTGTGCAACCCTGCGACGCGGCGGTGGGCGCAGCTGCCGCCACCTCTACGGCAGCCGCGGCGCAAGACCTTCAATAGATGCTCTAGTTTCTAGTACCTCGCTTTCGACCCTTCCGTGTCACTACACTACACGGTGTTCCAGATCCCAGACGTGCCAGATGATAAGAGCCCCGAGTGGCAAAACAAGGAGGCTACACACGATGCCCAGTTCAGAGGATTCGGAGGAATGGCCACCCCTACTGCATACGCTGCAGGTTTTCTCATCCAGGACTCAGCAATGGGAGGACAAAATATTTGTCCGTTGCGGACCAGCTGGTACGGTCGCAGAGGTGCGGTTGGATTCGGTGGAACCAGTAGGTTACGGGCCGCAGCTTCGTTATGCCGAGTACTGGAGAGGAACACTCTATGTGCATATGCGTGGTGCTTATGTCATGAGGTACGTATCCATTGTATGAACAAATACACTAGTTGACATAAAGCAATGCACTTTCAAATTTTTATGTATATTTGGTATTTTATTTGTCTGCCAAACCAATTTTGATCTGGCAATTAGTCACATTCCAGAGTTCCCAACAATAAATAGCTCAAATGCTAAAGAACACCATTTTATCACACCTCAGAACCATTGCAACTTGAAAGAAAACGAGAACAAAAGAATAGATTTAGTGCTAGCAAAAAGCTTCTTTTACATCATCTAATTGCAATATTGGGCACTGAAACAAGATTTGTGATCCGTGGTCCCAGGAAGAAGGTTATTTAGGTCGTTGATCGTACTCCATTAGAATAGGTACTATTTATATAGTGGGAAGCAGTAATTTACTAGGATTATTAAAATCTGAATTTTCCTTTCTGTAACACTATTGATAGTCAGGTACAAGGTTTGAACATGGCTGAATGGCTTGTACGCATGCATCATAACCTAATCAACACCACTCCACTACATACTTCGCTTTTGGCTAGAAGCTCTTATACTCAGCCAAGCAATTGGAACTGAGTAACTAATAAAGCCAGCAAGATGACGGATATCATGAATCGTTGTGCTTGTCCTACATTAATGTACAGGGCTTCAGTCACTACCACATAATTGATTTTATTTGATGATTTATTATTGAAGGTATCTTAAACCACATGTTAAATTGTCATAATCTTCTGAAGTGTCATTGATGGGCCACAGTTATCATACATACGGAAAGTTTGTGTACATTTTTACAAATTAATAATTAAGATGAAAATGATTTCAAACAATTAATATTTTTAGTTCAAGATTTATTCAGAACTAATATTTTTATGCTTATGGGTTTTAGCACAAAGAACTCCCATCCAAGTAATATGCACAGAAAAATGCCCAGAATGACTATTTTAAGAATCATTTTGATGATGATTAATAATGTAATGCAAAATATCTTTTTACATCTTCTCACTTAATGCTTATGTTTCAAGAAATGATATAACTGATTCCAGATAGACTTTTTTGAGACCATCCGTGGTGATGGACCGTTTCTATCCCTTTTAGCACCGATGGTTGAGAAGACTGTACATGCAGTCACGAACAAGCAATGGCAATCATTTTTATGCAGTGTGGCATGGCCCATTTCCATGATTCCCTACTATACCCAAGAACAACTACATCATCTGAAACCTGACTTGATCAGCCTTGCATTTTAACTGCAAATCTGGAGTTCTTCATCAATGGCACTGGTCGCATGAACTAACCTCAATGCTAACCCTTTTATATGAAGCAAGAAAGTGCAATGGAGATGCTATAAGAATACATGAGCTCGCACCACATAAAGGCTTGGAGATACGCATGTTTTGGATGTATAGTGGTATATATAAGTAGTATTTGAGCACCATACCTTGTTCCATGTGTGCTGATGCCAGGCTGCTGCCTCGACCAGTCAACGTATAACTCCGATCCTGGGACCTTGGGCTGCATAACTCTGGGCATGTTTCCTTTTTGTTGGTGGTGTTTGTGCACTAATTTTCCTTTTGGGTGTGGAAGCATTCGCGTCCCCCATGATCAACTGAGGTCCACCTTTTATTATGTCATACTAGAGATGAATATGTCATCAAACGTTTCAAGTAATGGGTGAACACACCTGTGAAGTTGCAAATTTCCTTGGAAAATAAATTCTGTTTTGTTATACTGGCTGTAATAAGGGAAACATATAACTTATTCATGGTTTATTGGTTGGATTATATTGCTTGAATTCATACCCGATTGATTTCAAATCCTGGATCCACTATTGATACCCTCTTTGCCTTCCACTACTGTTCCCACCCTTCACTCTGTAAGAACACACATAGATGCTTATGCCACTGTTGTATAGTTGATAATATGGAAAGTTCATAGTTTCAGGTAGAAATTTCGTAACAGTTGGAAAGTATGTAATGTATCTACTCCTACAGTCAATAAATGTGGAGGTATCAAAGTTATATGTTTTGATTCAGTGCGCCCAAAGATGTGTTTGAGGTCTGCATGATGAGAACACAATTAGCAAAATAATTGTCATTAGCACGCTAACTAGTTGAATGAAAGTTTCCTCGATGTATAGTCACATAATCGAATGTCCCATGGTAACTTATTTATTCTTTCTTTGCCTACACATTTCACTACATTGGAGTATTGGACCGACATATATATAGACTAATTTTATCAAACTAAATTGTTTAGCTTGTTGGAATTATTATACATATAATGCTACTGCATCAACTCTGCTAATTGATGGCCTTGTTTGTTTTTTCGTGGTTTTTGTAGGTTGCCTTTGTTGGATAATAAGTACCAAGTAATAAAAACACCACCAACAACAAATATTGAGGAGAGTAAACATATAAATCCCTACCTTGGGCGATCAGAGAATGGGGTGCACTATGCCACAGTTAAGAAGCGTGAACTTCAAGTATGGGCACTAGATGAGTCAGGGGGACACAAAGAGTGGGAATTAAAGTATCATGTGAATCTTGACGTGCTGACATGCCAAATACAATCCCTACGGTGCTACTTGGAACAACTTAATAGACCATGGACTATTAGTGATAGTGATGATGAAGACGAGATGGGGGGTCTAGAGGCTGACAGTGATGATGAAGATGTAGAGGAGGATCAACCCGTCAAGAATGGTGATGAGCAAAATGTGCTTGAGGATCAATTGGTTAATGGCCAATATGCCAACTATGATGAGGAAGATGAGGTGGAGAGTCATGTGGTCATGATGATGATATTCTAGATATTGATAAAAGCAATTGGCAATGGGGTGGTGGGCTAATCAACTTTCTAGGGTTTCATCCATACAGAGAGGTAGTGTTCTTGGGTGAACATTCGACGTGGTGGCCTACCATTTGAGGAGCTCAAAGGCTCAATATTTAGGCTCTATTCGCCCGAATGGCTACTATGGGAGTACAACCTCTTTATACGAGTCATTTATCTACACCCCTTGTTTGGTTGATTCACTTACTGAAAATGATCACTGAACTTAATGGTCCATGACTAGTTTGAACTGGAAATGTCGGATGAGTCAAACATTTATCACAGCAAGTGTGCTGGTTTACGGGACTGATGTAGAACACTAATTATTTATCACATGTCAAGTTGTTAATTGATTTATATTATTTTACGCCCTTTTTTGTATTGTCCAAAGTACTTTGTAGTGTTCGTTATCATACATTACTCCCTCTGTTAACAAAAATATCATATCGTGCTGCAGTCAAACTACTGAAACACTGTTTTATTACTGATATGTTTTTTTCCCCCAAAAATATCGAGATTAGGCAATTGTAATATTTATGCATAGGTTTTTCTCAAAAAGTACTCGTGATATTATAAGTTTACTTACAACAGAATGTACTCACACACATGTTTGATTTTGCTATTTTCTTCGGTAACCTGGCGTTCCTTCCTCCCGTTACATGCACGCATGCTGTATTTTTTCTCCTCGGGCAGATCCCACATCGATCTGATGCCTCTCTCCTTACAGTCAAACTATTTAAGTAGTTCAAAAATTATGTTACTTTTCCATAGATAATTTAGTATAAGGTTTATGGAAAATTTTTGGGTTCAAATGTAATAAGCTTTTTTTCCATGGGGCCCACTCCCTTCATGTGCTTCCCTGCAGTCTCCCCCTAGAGCTGCAGGTTATGTTTGGATCCTTTGGCCAGCTTTGCCTGATCTTGCTGGGCGCAAGGATAAGCGTTGGTACCTGCATCTGCTTGTTGACTGCTCTCATCCAGCATGTAAGCATGTTTGTATTTGCTACATTCTGCTTCTGGTTCTGCTCTATGACCTCGCATGTTTTTCTCTGTTGATCTATGTCGTTGTAGGCTAATTTTCACGTCACAGTACTTCACAACTATGCCCTCCTTGAAACATCCTGTGTTTTCACGATATGTTAATGTGTGAAAAATGAGAATATAAAAAAACATTGGGTGAATTGTTTCAATTTTGGCACAACCATAAGGATGTCTTCCTTGCCTCTCACAAATTCTTAGATTTAACTAAACATTAAATTGAATTGTTAGGTTCATAGTGTGAAATTGGAGTTAATTGGATTTTATTTGGATTTATTGGAGTGTGGTTTGAATTTGAAATCTAAATTCAAATTCAAATCAAAAGCTAACCCATCTTAACAAACTCTAAAATTGACTTGGGCCCTAACCCATCTGGCCTATCTAACATAAATCGCCAGCTTGCTCTGCAGCCCAGCATCGTGCACAGCCTAGCTAGCCGCTGGCCCAGCTCGTCTCACGCGAACCGCCTTCGCAGCCACAGTCGCTGACCGCTGGCCCCACCTGGCACTGACAGGGCACTGTGCCCTCGTCTTTCTCATCATGACACGCCATTGTGCCCCCTTTCCACCTGTGCACTCACTACTGTGACCGCGCGAAAGTGGTAACGATAATTTCCGCATATCTGATCCGAATCCGAATTTTGCGGATATGGAGAATAGATTCTGATATCCTATGGATATGGATAATCCGAATCTGATTGTGGGTGGATGTGGAGTAGGATATGGTATTAGCAAAATCCAATTAAACGCAGATTATCTAATTCTTATAATAGGATATCCTACTATTCTTTCAAGCCCAACACGGTACAAATCGAGCTCAGCATACACACTAAGATCCATACGTACTTTTTATAGCCCATAAGATTTGAGGTATCATCTCACTACAAGAAATGTGCTGATCTATGATGAAAATTTTATGTCACATTTGTTTTCGTCATAGATTTATGATGTTTCTAGCTAAAAACATCATCAAATGTTACATCCAAGCAAATTTAGTGATAAAGTTACGGAACGTCATAAAAGTTGCCACCCAAACCAAAAAGAAAACGTCACTTGATGTTACATGGTAGTTTTGTGATGATATAAGCTCTGCGAAAACGTCATAAACCAACTAAGGTCCCACGTGTAAGTTTAAGCTAATAAATAGGGCATTAAAATAAAAAAGAAAAACGTGCTCCTCTCGTGGGTTGAACCTGTTACAGATCGAATGGGGATTCTTTACGGCAATTGGATCCACATGTAAGTTTTAGGTAAGTTGGTTGCAGAAGTTTTGGTAAGTTATGTTAGTGTGAGATGAAAAAAGGAAGGAAAATAAAAAGGAAAGAGTGTCCATAGCAAGGCTCGAACCTATGACCTCTTGAAAGTGCTAAGATAGCATTACCACTGAGACATGAACTATGCGTCTACATATTTCTAATTTCTTGACACAGCGTACTCTACTACAAGAGACTTGCCAGCACCATGCTCCTGTTGGCTGTGGCAAAGATAGCTAGCGTCGGTGCACAGATCTGCAACAGCCCGCAGCGGGAATGGCACATCCTAGCGGCGATGGGAAGAGGAGGAGGTACGGTTAAGTCAGTCCCCTAGTTTGTGCCGCTACTTTCCCCTATTGTCCTACGGAAGGGAATTTCTAGATTTGGGGATCTGGGTTGAAGATACTAGATTCTGATTTCATTATACCCTTAGATTTGCATTATGATTGGTGTTAGAAGTTGATAGGCTATAGTTTATGAAGTGGAAAGCTAAACATTGAATATTGATTTCAATTTACGATGACTTTGGTGATACAGTTAGTTTATAGTTTGATAGGTTCTTGTATTTTATTAGCTTCCATAGGGGCTTGGAGTTATTGATAGCATCAGAATGCCGTTGCCTGATGTTATCATTCTGCATCTTGAAAACAATTGCGAGCATGTTGACAGTTGTTAAGTACCAAATATGACTGTCAATATACTCAAGAATAAAGAAGGATTTGCATTTCTTACACGCATATTTGATTTCGAATAATGTAGTTCCACTTATCCTTGGAGAATATTTGGTTGCAGGTGAAATAGTACAAAAGGATGGAAAAAGCACACTCTATGGAGCTAAGAAACACACTTCTAACCAATGGGAGGTTGCTATGTGTGCATCCCATGGATTGAAGGGCCCACAAACTACCACAACCTTCTCAATCCACTAGATAATGCACACAACCGCCATTGGGATCCACTAGGCAGTCACCTGGAGAAAGGTGGTTGCGAGGAGGGCCCATAGGGGATCGGCAGAACCCATGGTTCGGCCAAACCGCCCTTTGTGTTGATGGCTCTTAAGTACCAAATCTAGGTCGTCAACTCTTGCATAAACACAGAAAAGATGAGCACCAGCAATAGTGGTAGGAGTTATTACTAATGAATTCTACAAGTGTTGGGGAATATTTGTATGCAAGTCCATTAAAGGAGAAAACACACCTCAAGAGTAAGGAAACACACTCTCAACTAATAAGGAGCAAGCACACGGATTGAAGGGCCTTCAAATGGGAGTAAAATGACAAGACTCATCGCAAAGCACCCTGTACCCAAGTAAGGACCCACCTAGTAGCCACCCAGCTAAAGGCGGTTGTCAGGGGAGGGGTTCGGCCAAACCCTTGTTGGCTCCACTCGCCTCCAGCCACCACGTGTTGCTAGTTACCGACCTTGCAATGATAGTTGTAGAAGATTCCCTAAATGTTCCCTCAGGAACCAACCCACAAGTGCTTATAAATATGAGGGGAGGGGTCTCATTTTAAGACACACAACTCAAAGAAGTTTAGAGCTTCATTGCAAAGGCAAGGTGCTACCTAGCTAGTGCTTAGAGTATGGAGAGAGTGAGGGGTAGTTCAAGGAAGCGCAGGGTTTGTCTGCGCCTTTCTCCAAGCTTGTACCTCTACGGATATTTGCTTCCTTTGGTATGAAGTAAGTTCATATTCGTGATTCTTTTCTTATAGAGTTCTTATAGTTGAGTGAGATCAGTTCTCTTACTCGCAGGTTTGTCGCTCTATATTTATATAGAGTGATGTATGTTTGCTACAGAACGTCAGACGTAGTTATACTGCAGTAGTAATTAGTAGCGTAGATGTGGTGTCTAGGCTAAGAGTTATCCTTCATTTGCCTTATATCCCACGGGTTGCTAAAGGTAGGCCGTAGGTGGTGATAACCCTATTGGTCCTTTGTAATCCTCCACATTCAAATATAGCATAGAGCCGTTGGCTGGAGGTGCCTGACTAATTTAGGGTAAGACGGTGCCCGAAGCGAGTTCTTTAACCAAGAGATAGACCTTTAACTCACCTATAGAGCTATCCTTAGGAATCCTCTCTACCCTCGCCACCTATCTTGGTGTGTCCTTGGACCGACTAAACTAGGAGTTAGTACACACACGTTCCCTTGGATTCGCTAC
The DNA here is from genome assembly GCF_000263155.2 of Setaria italica. Taxonomy (NCBI): domain Eukaryota; kingdom Viridiplantae; phylum Streptophyta; class Magnoliopsida; order Poales; family Poaceae; genus Setaria; species Setaria italica. Next base: position 4,854,527 of record NC_028456.1, on the reverse strand, counting down.
CCTTGGAATACTCTGTGGTGAAAGCTACAATGGTATTCGTGCGCTTGCAGATTTATTCACATTTGTTAATTATACCAGCAACCTTTCTAGCGCCGTTGCTGGGGAGTGGTTGCTGTATCTTTCTTGTTACCTAGTCGTCCTCATATCCTTTTAGTTTTTGTTTCTTCTACCTTTACCCTCACTATCATGGAGCAACCTTCTATCCAAAACCTTTCTACTCCTAGGGCCGAGTTCTGTGAGCCACCACCATCCGAACATCCAATTCTGACATTCAGCTATGAACTCCGTCCCGTCCTTATCGCTTTGGTTCGGGACCTTCCTTTCTCTAGGTTAGATAGTGAGAGCCCATACCACCACCTGCGAGAGTTCAAGCTAGTGTGTTAAAGCCACGCCATCGCGGGCATGTCACATGATACCCTTAGGTGGAAGTTGCTTCCCTCTTGTCTAATAGAAGGGGTTAAACGATGGTACACGCAAACCGTAGGAGGTGTCCATGTCAGCTGCGATAGACTAAGAGACAAGTTTTGTCTCTCGTCCTTTCCACAGTCCTGTGTCGTCGCTCTACGGAGGGATGTCCTCAACTTTCAGCAGGATGAAAAGAAATCCATAGGTGCGGCTTGGGCCAAGTTTTCACTTTTAGTGAAGTCTAGGCCTGTCTTGTCGATCCCCGACCATGTGTTGCTTAAACATTTTTGCATGGGTCTCGACACGGAATCCACCCTTTACCTTGACATTACTGCGGGAGGGTCATTCGCCCACAAGCCTCCAGCCGAAGGTAGGAAAATCTTAGATCGTATCACCAAAAACACCATTGTAACCGAGTCTAGACCTTCTCGAGAAGAGCGTACATCAAGCCATGAGGACATTCTAGCGGCTGAATTCAATCCCTTACCGTCCACACCCTTAGATTCAGCCCTAGAGCCCTCTCCTGAACCATGAGTTTTGAAGGAAGAAGAAATTCAACCCTCAAAGCTCCCTTTTGAATTCGAGGATGATCATTTTGAAGATTTTTGAAATGCCTCTAATTATCTTTGCAAGAGGAAAACATCGGTACCCGTCCCTTCTAACGATCCTATAGAAGCCACCTTCCTTAGGGAAAACGTTAGGGAGCTGACGGCCATTATGACTAGTGAGTGGTTGAGAGAGCTGGAACTATCGTCAGAAGTTCTCCAGATCAGTTCCCCTCCATCAAATTATTATGTGTGTCATAAGAGGAAGCCCGGTAAACATCCTCTATAATCCCACTGTCGGAGCCAACATCACCTCCAGCGAGTGCGCGATGCAGCTCTTCGGAGACAAACCGTTAGTTCCGACAGACAAAACTTTCTAGACCTCCTCTAGAGAATTCTTGAAAGGAGTTGGGATTCTGCAGCACGTGTCTATTAGACATGAAGATGTCAAAGTGGTCCTTGACTTTCATGTTTTTGATGTACAAAACTTCTTGCCTAGGGTTTATTTGGCATGTGGCAATTCAATAGCAAAAAGGAGAGAAATTGAGCAAGCTCGTATTTCTAAAGAAATAGTTCTCAAAGGGAAAACAATGCAATCCGCATTAGTTGGCAATATTATTTACTCTCGCACTCAATAGGATAAAACATGGACTAAGAGTCGGGACTTGCATTCATCAAAAATCATTAACATCTCCTAGGGTGACCAGGGTCCTTGCTTCATGCCTTCTGGATCCTCGGCCTCGGGGCAGAGCCTGGTCGTACTACTGGCTACAGAAGCACATAAAATAACAATCAATAAAACAATACACCAATCAATTCCTAAGGAATTGGAGAAGGAAAGGATGCGGGGCATTTTGGGAATTACCTGGTATTTAGAGGTGAATTCCCAGATAATGGATGAATAACTCATTAATTATTTAGAATTAGGTTTCTAAATAATTAATGGCCTGGATGGTTGGATTTTGAGGAATTTCCTAGGAAAATGATGAATAATTTCCTAGGGATTTCTGGGGTTCTGGTCAGGTAGCGCGATGGCTCGGTTTGGACGATAATTGAGATTTAGGTTGGGTGATATTATGGCTAGGTTTGGATAAGGCTTGAGGTTTTGGATGAGCGGCAAAACAGCTATGCCTGGACGATATTCGGGGTTTAGGTTGGGCAGCATAATGGCTGTGTGGTGGAATGGACCAGAGGCTTGGACAGATATTATAGAATGAGCCAAGGGCTAGGGTAAAGGAGACTTGCGCAACAGTACTCGTCAACCGGGGTGGAGCTATCCAAGTTTCCTTATCCTAGGATAAGAGTAGAACTTGAGATCTTGTACAACGAATGATCTGTCTTAGTGCGGCGATAGATGCCATTGGCAAGATCAAGTGGAATGGAAGCTAGAGAGCTTACTCTACGGACTCTCTATGACCACTATGTCGAAGCCGGGCAAGATTTGGTAGGATAGGAATGGATGTTATAGAGCTTGCACAACAAACATCCGGGTTCGGTGCTAGGGGATAGACACGCGGCGTCGGGCGGAGTTGGGCAAGGTTAAGCGAATCGAAAAATTGAGATTAGAGCTTGCTCAACGAACTCACTTTGGCCACTGGGGTGGAGCTCAGGCAAGATGACCAAGGATGGGTAGGAAAATTGGTTTACTTGGTGGGGATTTAGGAATTTTAGGGGAATTTCTGGAAGAAGACCAGGTGATACGCAAATTCTCACGTACATGAAAAAGGGAGTTTTCTATTATGTGTGGGCTAGATAATTTGGAAAGGGGCTTAGATGTGATGAATAGTGGGAAAGGAAGGCATGCCTAGGTTTAGAATATTATGTAGTATTCTAGGATATTTTTGGAGTTTGGGAAGGGCTTGGAATAATAGTTTGTGTACACTTTACAAGGTGGCTCTAGTAGTTTTAGGGGCGATGACGCAGGCGGTGGGGGCTGTTGTTTACTGTGCGGTGGACCGTGTCCACAAGCTGGTTGTTGATGGTCATTAAGTACCAAATATGACCGTCAATATACTCAAGAATAAAGGAGGATTGATATTAATTACACGCATATTTGGTTTCGAATAATGTAGTTCCACTTGTCCTTAAAGAATATTTGGTTGCAGGTGAAAAAGTACAAAAGGATTCAAGAAACACGCTTCTAGCCAATGGGAGGTCACCACGTATGCATTCCATGGATTGAAGGGCTCACAAACTACCACAACCGCCTCAATCCACCAGATAACGCACACAACCGCCATTGGGACCCACATGTTAGACTACCACGTGAAGGCGGTTGTGAGAGGGGCCACCAGCGGTTCGGCCTATAACATCTCTACCTTAATTAGGTGTAGTTAAACTTAAGAAAGTCATTAGTCACTAAGTAGAGGAAGTGAAATGTCCAATTTGTCCCTAAAAAGCTCATTTTAGAGTTAAATAGTAAAATTGAGATTTTATATACAAACTTGAAATTTTGTCCAAATAGAAGTTGTAAAAATTTTAATTTCAAACAACTTTTACTAATAGCACTTTGACTAATTTGGATTAGGAGAAGGTCAAAAACGAGAATCAAATCAGGAGTACATCAAAATCCTGCAAATGGCCTGTCCTGGAATTCATGTTTTTCCCCGACTTTGCAACCTGTTATCTCACAATTCTATATCTAAACTCGAGTTAGACCCCAAATAGAAGTTGTAGTGCTATGAGTGTGTTACAACTTTATTATACTGACCCAAGTCTAATTTACAACCAAACCTGTTCAAAAGCTTGGTCAAAGTTACTCAAAACAGTCAAACCAGCGCAAGTGCATTTCTGCGCTAAGTCTGGAAGAACGTCCATAGCGCGCATTTTGGCAAGCCTGTTCCTCCTAAAAGTTGAACTGAACTCAAGAAAAGTCCCTAATAGAAGTTAAATTCCTAAGATAAAAGAACATTTCTTTCAATAACACCCTTGCCTTATTCAAATTCCAAACCTCTCAAAATCTGCATCGAAACCAGCCAAGATTCCTGAAAATCAGCCAAACTGCTAAAACGCCTTAGTCTGAGAGGAGCGCGTTCCCACCAACTTTGGAACCTCGTAATTTCAAATCCGTTTTGTTTTTGAGAAAACTCTTTTTGTAAAATTTTGAGCTGGACATTAGGGCTACATATTTTACTTTTGGAGTTTCATGAGTTCTTTTGAAAATGTTTGAGCAAAAGGCCCCCAAACCCGGCCCTTTTGGCCTGCCCTGAGGCATGCCCTCCTCCAGCACGCGCCCAGAACACGCCCGGCATGTTCGCCTGTGCGCCACCCGCTGCGTGGCTTCACCCCTTCCCCCCAAGCGAGCTTGCCGTCGCTCAACCTGCTCCCGGGATAGGACAGGTCGAACCGTGGCTGCCCAATATGCCGGCGAGCTTATCCCTTCCCTTGCCCAAGATCCCCCTCGCCCTATCTCTCGCGGCGCCGCACACGTCCGCCCGCTCCTTGGCGTGCCATGCCTCTGCCTCTCACCGGCTAGCTCCTCCTCCCCAACTAGTGCCGCGACGCGACAGGACGCACGCCCCGCTCCGCCAGTAACCCCTCCCGACAAATCTGCCTTGGCACGCCACAAATCTCCCTTGGACAATGAGCACAAGATCGACCATGAGCCGCATCCCGCCCCGCCAATGGCGTCCACCCCCTCTGCTCGAGCGCCAGTGACCCTCCGGCTCCCCTCCACCAATCACCACCCTGACGGGACAACTCATGCCGCTGCTTTGCCAATCCATCCGCCCAGCAAAGCCACAGCTGCATGTCCCAAATCCTTGCGAGCCAATCACCGCGAGATCTTCCCCGAGCTCTGCGTGCTCTTGGCCGTGCTCTTGGCCAATGCACGCCACCGGCCAATGGTGTTCCTTCCCATTCCTCTCCTCCGCTCGCCTCCGACCACGTAGCTCGCCATCATTGGCCCGCCTCACTCATCCGCTCCCTCCCGGCGCTATAAATAGCACCAATGCATCGCCCGAAGCTCCCCGCACCCGAGCTCGCCTCTGCTTTGCATTCTGCTTCATGCCGTCGCGCACCCCACCGTGGAGATCCCCTTTCCGCTCAGCGCCCTTAGTCGCCACTGCCCGTAATCGCCTCCGCACCACCCCATGAAGCTCTCCGCACCGCCCGTTGCCCGCCAGGAAGTCCGCCAGTACCGGAACACTGGAGCTCCCCGCCGCTGCACCCACCTTTCGTCCCCACGGCTGTTCGCCATCATTTCGCCTTCGCCACCACCCGAGACCTGCCCTAAGCCCCTCACGGTGAGCACGCTCGCACCCTCGACCCCTTGTTCCCGCGAGTCGAGCCCTACATCACCAGAATTTTATCCGCCCACCGCCGTGGACGCCATAGGGACCACATTGCATCAGTTGCATTTTATCTAGGAGCCTTAGCGAAAAAACTGGGGACTCCTGCGCAATTAAACCATAGACGTAAGGGTTACGTTGTAAGTTTATTTCGGTTAATTGTTTTAAATCGGCAGAAAATAGATTAAATTTTGTAAATACACCATAAATCGTAGGAAACTCAGAAAATATGCCAAATAAATTTTGTTGGGCTCAGTGAACTTTCTAGTTTCATATAAAAATGATCTTGGAGATGTTACTGTTAGAAATATTGTTTTATGTTTTATTTCTTGTCTAGGCCATTTAAATCATAGTAATCGAAGAAAAATGATAAAAAGGTAAATCCAAGTCTCAACTGTATATTTCAGAGAGTAGGAACTTAGAAAAAATGGTTAGGAGTCTAGCATAGACTTTTAAGTCACTGTTTTAGTTTATTAATTTAAATCTGCAGGTAGACCTTTCTTTTGGCATAGGTTTTAATCCAGAGACGATAAAAATATGAAACCAATTGGAATAGGTTAGTGGTGAAGTGTTGTTTGTAGGAAAAATTTAGAACCTGGTCAAAAACAGAAAGAAACCCACTTTTCCTTTTAGAGAAAAAGACATAGGATTAATATATGGGAAATAGTTGTCCTTCACTAAAAATCATGAAAAATTCAACAAAGTCTCTGCAACATGCCTTCAACCCAATGTTAAAGTTTCACCCTCAGAATCACTATAGGTTTTGAGATAAGAATGGTTAAGTACATGCTACCCTTGGTTAATAAAATAATTTTAATTATTTTTGTACTAATCCAATGGATCCCAAATTTTTACAGTAACTCATTGATGACATGAGTGAGATATTGCTAATTTCTTAGTGTCATATGTTACTGTTTGATTGTGGAAACAAATTTTGGATGAGGAATCGGTTTAAATGAATAAAGAAAATGTTAAGTCCTAGTAAGCTTAATTGGTAATTTTGGAAGAGGTACATAAAAGCATTCAGAAATAAATGACCTTCCAAATGAACCCTGAACAATCCTAAAAGCGACCCCCACCTTCCTTGTGAAGTTCTGAGTTGTAAGAACCTTATATGTACACAATCACCATCAAAGTCAACCCTGAGTTTTAAATCCCAACACACCTTACTTCATGAAGATAATGAAAGTTTAGAGCCTTGTTTAGGTGAATATGGTCGAAATGCAACTTTCACTTCAATATTAAATCATGTCTTGCATCCTTCATACGAAAGCATAGAAATTTGAACTTTCTGCATATGCAAGTCGTGTAGAAGCTAATATTGTCGACGGAACATACGAGCTCCACCCCCCACACTGGAAGAGGAACCCGTTGCGGAGCTACATCACATGGAAGTTGAGCCCGAGCCAGATCAAGACCCCGAAGACCAACTAGCTTTTTTTGAACCTGAAGGCAAGCCCCGGTGCATGTTTTCCTATTTTTAAATTATGCAATATGTTGATGCTTATGATTGTGCATTTACATTTATAGGAGTTGATTGAAACCTTAGATGCATAAACTTAGTAACTTTAATCTGAACACTAGCTGCTAAAGTCAAGTAGTTGCTGTGCTAAATAGGACTTGGTAAAAGTCAAGTGATTGCCTGTCACTCGCGAGTTATAGGAGTTGTTGGTTACTCATACTACAACTATAAGGATGACAGATGGGACCGGGAATGGTTCGATGTGGTGGTTTGCCCCGTCTGTCTAGTAATGAACTTGCTAAGGTCAAAACGCGTCGGCGTTCATGATCAAGTGTTTGAAACTACTAATCTCATACCTAGTATGGGATGACGAAGCCTAGTACCTCATTGAACTGGGGCGTGGCTTATATTCCTACTGTCCTTGGAACGCCGTTCCCATGGTGCATCATGTGGATGCAAGTGCGGTCATAGTATGGCAGAGACCAGGATGATGGAGCCTTGCATGCCAAAGGAAGTTTGGACCTGACACGTGCCTAAGAGATCGATGGGGACGGCTAACAAGTGAAGCAACCCTTCGTGGTGCGTGGATGTCGTGGGTTTAGGTTCGCCATGCATGGTTAACAAATTCGAATCGATTTGTCTGCCTCTCACAGTTTGGGACTGCTTGGTCGCTATTCCACATTGAGTAAAGATGGAACATGATGATGATATTAATCTTGATGCTTGTCCCTTAAATTGTTTGGAAACAATGCTTGCTTAGTATAAGTTGCTAATTTAGACTGGTTAATGAACTTAGAATCTGAGCTAAAATATTGAAAGTAAGGACCAACTTTAGTCTCTTTTGGCAAAAACAAACCCACAGCCAAAAAGCCTTGCATGTCTAGGAGTTGGTGGAGTAGTTACCACCTGACGGGTTAGTCTTGTTGAGTATTAGTATACTCAGCCTTGCTTCTGGCTATGTTTTCAGGTAGTGCTGATTTCGAGGAAATGGTTGCCAGTTTGACTTGGTTGACCCAACTCCCTCTGGGTTGGACGGTCGAGTGGAAATCGTCCTCAGACAGCGTGGATCGTGGAAATTGATATCATGGTCGGCTTCACCATGGTATTGTGTGTCGTCGTGTAGCTTCCGTTTGTTTTACTTCTTCATTGTTTACAACCTTGCAAACTCTGTTTGAATTTCGAAAACTCTAATGTAATAAATTGTTGAACTATGTTAACGTGATGGGATTGTTGTAATCTCTGTGCCCACTCACCTTCGTGTGAGCGATGCTTCTCGATCCTGAGTAAGTGGTTTATCGGATGAAATACGACGGATGACCAAGTTGGCTTGCTTAAAGTGCATGATCGCATGTCAGGTGACTTAAGTGCATTTTAGTCAGGTTAATTTGGGTGGTTCCGCCACACGGCCGAACCCTTGGATTGGTCAAACTGCCTCCCCCCTCATGATCTGCTTCTAAGTGGCGACTGGTGGTGACTCCCCTACGTCGGTTATGGGATATTCGCCAAAGATCCCCTGCTAGAACCACCTCTTGGAGCCTATACATATGAGGGGAGGGGCTCTATTCTAGGACACACACAACTAGTGAATCACTCTCTCCCTCTTAGTTTCCAAGTAAGTGGAGTTAGGCTAGAGTAGCTCTACTTCAGGTTCCAAGTCTCCTTGGAGTCTAAGGTATGGCTCTTGTATCTTTTATTCCTAGGTTGACTATATTCTATTCAAAGTATACATCTTTATATAGTGTTGTGTTTGGTTCTCATATGCATGAGTTACATATATACCCTTGCTATCATAGTATAGGCTTACATACGTCCATGTATGCCTTGAGACCATGCTACATGTTATATTTTATGTGCATATATATCTTGTATAGCTTAGTTAATCTATGCTACGGCATCGGTTCGATGGCCATTTCTATAGCGGATTTAGCCCTTGTCACAATAGCTCGAGTCAGCTGGAGTGTTGTTAACAATGCAAGCATGGTGCTTGGATTGCTTAGCCTCATTGGGTATAAGTTTACCCCATGGGTTGCTAGGGGTAGGCTGCAGGTGGTGACAACCCTGTTGGTCCTTCGTAATCCCCCACATTTAGGTATGCTATAGGAGTTTAGAAATTAGCAGTAACTGTGTATGTATGTTATGCTTGTATGATCTTTGCAGTATATAGGAAGTACATATGAACATAGAGCTAACTCTTAGTCCTTCTCCCTAGCTTAGTTATCTTGAGATGATTCATGTGTGTCACACTATCTATCTATCTATCTATCTATCTATCTATCTATCTCACCCCTGCCGTGAGTATTGTCTCTATCCATCTATGCTATACTCGTATGCATAGTAAACTCTTTTGACTTACCCACCTTCTTTAGGAAATACGATACCCTTGGGAATACTCTTGGGTGAAATGTTACAATGGTATATCCGTGCACTTGCGTATTTATTTGTGATCATTAAATATACCAACACTAGTGGACGACACCGCCCCATAAGTCTTTGGTCCATCTGGACAAGGCAGAGGGTCGCGAGGCAATGAGGGTTGATGGAAGGGAGCGATAGCGTCAAGTTCGGGTCCACGCGGTAGGAGGAGGAAGTGGACGGAGGGTGACGGGGTGAAGCGGGGCATACCGTTTCACCATCGGAGACAGGTGGCGCTGCCATGGCAGCCATTTGCGCCATCACGGCTCACCAGAGTGGCGCCAATCCGGCGCCACTGGCCACCTCCGGCCTTACTATTGGTACCATGAGAAAGAGGAGGGCGAGGGTAGCTCGCCCGTGGCATTTGGGAGGAGGGAGTGGGAGTGAAAGGGGTGCAGCCACGAGAGCAGAGAGCTCAGGCCGGCCTAGCTCGGTGCGTGATGCTGTGGGAGCGTATATCCTGTTTGACCTATTGTATATTGTGCCCTGCGCTTCGATGTTGTGTAGCCTTGTTTTTGGCTATTGATGATGGTTCTGAGCTCTGTTGGTCTAAGGCTCTAAGCTACCGATCTTGGTAGCCCTGCCCTCCTTTATATACTCAGGGGGCAAGATTACTAGTCGGTTACAAGGAGGAGTCCTAGTAGGATTCATGGTATGAGTCCTAGTAGGATTATAGTGGAATTGTAGTAGGAGTCCATCTTCTTCCTTCCTTGCGGGTACTAGGGATCTATCCTTGACAAGCCCCGAGCGCTTCATAGTCAAATGCAGCAGTCTTCAAGTACTTTTCAGATCCTCGCCGAGTAGTTTTGGTGCTCTTCGAGTACTTTGTTTGGCTGAATCTTCAAAGTTCCTCGAAGCTGCCATGAGGCTATGGTGTGCTCAAGCTCTTGGTCATTTTGATTTCGTAATCTTCATCTTTGGAATGTGATATGGAGAGCGGCGGAAGTCGCACTCCTTATGGAGTAGCCCCCGAGCCTTAGGTTGAATCAAAGAATCAGGCTGAGGGTCAATATAAAATCTTGAATCTTCTTTATTTCATCTTGAAAAAATCAACTGTTGGGTGTAGCTTATCAGCACCCAAGGCTTGGAATGATTAATTAATCAATCCGAGGGTATTTAGTCTTCACACAAGTCATCATCCGATTAGTCTTGTGGCATTCAGCCCTCGAGCTTATGCACCAAGTGAGCCGTAGGAGGCAAGTTGAGTAGTTATTGGCGCTTAGCCCCCAAGCTTGGAAGCTAGCTGAGCTACTAGAGGTATTCCGAGTAGTAATTGGTGGTTATCCCCTGAGCTTGAGAGCTATCTGAGCCACTGGAGGTACGTTGAGCATCCTGGAGAGTCGTCCCCAAAGCTTGACCTGTAAAAAGAGATGCATACATTATGTAGCATATTTCTAGAATTTGGAACTACTGAATTTTTATTCAGTGATGAATGTAAATATTGTATGTCATGCTCTTGTTTCGATCATATTTGTCTCCAGCAGTTAGCTTATTACGTTTAGGCTCTCAATCCCTGTTGAGCCATTGCCATTGCGTGTGTGAGATCTTTGTATCTCATGTACATGTACTGGCGCTGCTGTTTGCACGTCTGAGATCTTTTTATCTCGTGTATGCGTGCTAGCGTTTAGGCATGACAGAAGATCTGAGGCTATCATGAATTGAGGCATGTTCTACTCAAGGATATTGACAACCGTTAAGAGAAGACATAAGTAGTCGGCATTGCAACAAAAGAGAGCGCGATTGCGCTTAAAGTAGTCGTTGAGACTTATTTGCTTTTTGGTGAGGAGAGCGCGTGTTGTGCGCATAGGATTTGTGCCACCTTAGGGTGTAGCTGTTGTGAGCCTCCAGTATTCAGTGCATCAAATCTGTGTCTATTGCCTCCAAAATTCAATGTACCAAACCCATGGTGGTGCCTCCAAAACTCAATGCACCAAAACCATGGCCGTAGCCTCCGTAATTCGGTGTACTAAGCCCGTGGCTGTCGGTCAACATGCCACAGGAATAGTTGGCAAAGTGTAGCTCTGGAGGGTAATTTCCATCGAGAGGCATACATAAAAAAGTACTCAACATGTTGTCCTGCATGCGGAAAATAAGCCAGAAAAATTATATAAAATAATTAAAAAAGTGACTTAGCTTTATTTGTGGACGATTGTCGATGAAGTTATGTTGATTATTGATGAAGCCGACTAGTCGGAGTCGATTCCGATTATTTGTCGATGGTGTGATGCCTGTCCCGACTAGTTTTATAGTCGAGACGAGTATTCAAAGTAGACCATCCTCGACTAGTTTTTTAGTCGAGATGAGTAGTCGAATTAGTCCATCGTCGACTAGTTTTATAGTTGAGAGGAGTAGTCAAACTAGTCGTCGGCGACTTGATTATTTGCCTCAATCTATGCGTGACTTGATCGACGAGCCGTATGCAACACCCTGTAGTAGAAACCGATCCAGTCTTTGATTGGAACGTGGAGTGCGTCGATTCTTTCTCGACATAGATTTGTCTGCTTGAAACTCCAACTCAGTGACTTGCTTCTTGTCGAGTAGATTGATCTTGATTGTGAGGTCCTTCAAGCTCGCCTGATGATCTCAACAATCACCCCTACCTAGCGCACCAGATGTCGGTGTTTTATACCTGGCAACCTACCAAGGGGTATCTCGAGGTAGTAGATTTGTTGGTGAGGAATCATTGGACCTGGAACTCAAAGGTAAAAGAAAGGACACAAGGCATAGATTTATACAGGTTCGGGCCGCTAGAGTAGCGTAATACCCTACATCTTGTTTGAGATGTATATTGCACCCTGTCGGGCATGCACCCTAGGCCCACGAGTAGACCTTGGATGGCCCACTGAGGGGCGTACTCGGACACGACCAGGACAAGGGATAGGCGTATCCCACTCGGACTAGTCAAGTATGTGTATGGAAAACTACTCGGGCCATACCAAGTAGAACTCTGTAATAATACTCGATTAGGACTCCGACTTGTAACCCTGCCCTCCCTGTATATAAGGGCGGGCAGGGACCCTCCCTCAAGGACAACTCCAGTTCATCCAAGATCAATACAAACCAACACGTAGGGTATTACGCGATCTAGCGGCCCGAACCTGTCTAAATCGTGTTCCTAGCATCACCATTGATTCCTTGATTCTCGACGATCCTTACCGCATAAAAGACCACCTAGGGTACCCCCTAGGCGGGTTGCCGGTCTAAAACACCGACAGCTAGCATGCTAGGTAGGGGAACTCGTCGAGTTTCTCAGCGCGAACTCAATGGCAATGGTCATCGTCAAGCCCGTCTTCTTCATCGAAGTGGGCGCCACCTTTGTTTTCGGATCCTGGCTCTGCATCGCCGATGGCTAGTGCAATCTGCCAGGTACCTTGATGGCTTGAGCCGTTACCACGACCGCAACGTCACGGAACGATCTTTCAACTTGGGAGATATGGTCCTCAAGCGAATCCAGGAATCAACGGGGTTGCATAAACTAAATTCACCATGGGAAGGTCCTTACACCGTATCAAAGGTTACGGGACCTGGATCTTATAGACTCCAAGAGCTTTCAGGAGAACAAGTACCAAACTCTTGGAATATAGAACACCTTTGTCGTTATTACCCATAGCAGCATCCGAGTACTTGCTTCAAGGCAACAACTCATGATGAATACTTGAGCTATCAGCTCGATTACCGACTTCAAAATACATTAGTCTTGACTCAAGAATTATCAACTCAACAAGGATCATTGCCCTGGTACAAAAATTCCGTAAAGTAATTCTTTACTCAGAACCGAAGATACATCATCAAGTTACATACGAGTATAAGTACTCGAAATACACAAAGACTACAAGCAATAGCCTACTGGCGGGCTGCATTTAAGCCTCAGGCTTTTACTATATCCCAAGGCCACTCAGGTCTGCCGACTACAACAGGATGGGCCTACACGCAAGGAAGCTGCGCAAAACGCAGCCATATCCAAGTCCTCTGCCCAAGGCAACGCCAAGAACTCCTGCATCGCCACTGCCTTGACAGCGGCCACGATGAATCCCGCGCGACACGCCTAGAGGGAACCAAGGCTGCTCTTTTGCTAGCCTTGCCGAGCCAATCCACTCTACGGCCACACCTCCACCTCTAAGAGAGCGGGATAAAGACCGCGACACTCATCACCTATCACCCGCGAGTTCCAGTGCGTACTCCACTGGATCACGAGCTGCAAGATGAGGCGCGCGATGAAACCTCCTACGAGGATTCTTCTAGCATCGCGGTTATCCCTACGAGCATAGGAGTCTGTGAAGGGAAGGTGGCCTCAATCTACGAGGAATCTTCTAGCACCGGTGCACTCTTTGATGGCTCTCTACACTCAAACAAAAGCAACCGAAGGCAATCCATTGCTACTCAGAAACTTGGTTTGGGTCGACATCTAGATGGATCTATTTATATCCGAGAGCTGCAACTACCATGTACCAAAGAGTTACTGTGCGCCCGTGATCAATGAGTCTGATGACTTCTGACTCTACCCACGTGATGGCACTTATGCTACAAAGGACAAAAGAGTATAGTACACCCGTGCATCCACAAAGGACAAAAGAGTACAGTACACCCGTGCCCCTCAAAAGCAGAGTACTCGACAGCATTGCGACTACTCGAAACTCAGAATTACTCTAGCCAGGCACGGTCCACATCTCGGGGGCTTGGCAGGATCCGACCCTCTATTCACGGGTCGGCCGCACCCGACCCTGGAACCTAGGGTCGGGCGAGGCGAAGTTCTTTCCCTCAAGGGGTCGGCTGCACCCGACCCTGGAACCCAGGGTTGGGCGAGGCGGAGTTCTTTCCCTCAAGGGGTCAGCCGCACCCGACCCTGGAACCCAGGATTGGGCAAAGCAGAGTTCCCCACTTTAGGGGTTGGGCTTCGCTGATCTAGCCACTTCAATTCGGGCGAGATGGACTACAACTACTCTTTGCAGATAACTACTTCAAGCAACAAAACAATGGGCCAGCATTTATTTGTCACAGTATTGTTCAAAGTACTCGAAACAGTTTCAAGAGTACATAAAACGCTCAAGGCTCTTCTGGAGAGACAAACTCTGACATTTTCGACGCGATAGGCTCTGCCTCCTCAAGGTACTGCGCATATGCTTCTTCTGTGCAGTTGTGAGCCACGCCGTCACCAGCAGCCGCCAAGTCCGCCCTCGGGTAGTAGGACTTCACAACGGCAAGGACCTGTTTACAAACAGCTTTACAGAGTCCTGCCACTTTACTCGGGGCAGCCTTCAATTGCTCAACTAATGATTGAGGCCCTGCGCCCTCTTCCACGGGGGCTATGGCGTTCACCAAGTCTTCAGCTGCTATAGTCAACTTCTGGAGTTCACCTCGGAGTCTTCCCATGGTCTGGGCATGATCTCTGCATGCCACCATGGCCATGGCAAGCATCACGCCATTCTGCATCTTCCTGTCCCGCTGATGCTCGCAAGCAGCCTGTGCTTCCATCAGCATGGCTCGAAGACGTTCAGCTTCATCCGCCACTCGATCGTGTGCGTTTCTCTAGTCGAGGACTTGGCTCCTTGCTGCCGCCTCTTGCCTCTTGAGCTCTACAAGACAAACAAGTTCAACCACAGCGTACTACAATCGGACATGCTCGGAGTATGCAAAATACTCACCTTGATACTTTTTGTTCAGAGACTTGTAGCGGGTCTCTAGTTTTTGCTGCAGGACTTCGTGATCTGACTGTTCCACAGCAAAAGACTTCCCTCCAACCTCGTGAACCCTTAAGGCTTCTATCAGTCGAGCACATTCCTGCTCCAATTGATGACTTCGTTCCTGACGGGTCCGAGTATGCAAGGCAATACAATCAGTTAAAAGCCTCACAATTACTCGATCTATGTGACAACGCAAAGGAAATTCACCTGGAAGCTCCGGAAAACATCGACGGCCCTCTGGAACTCCGAGTCAGATGGTAGGCTGAGCACTGGTCTTTGAGTACTCTCCGCAAGATGAGGAGTTGCACCCAAAGTGGCACCTACAACATTTATCATCAGTCACATGCCTGCTACGACTACAATAATAGGACTACAGAAACATACCTAGAGCAGTTGCCTCTTTGGATTTTTCCACACCAACTACAGCCAGAGATCTGCCAGTGGATGTTGATAAGGCAGCACTTCCTGAACCCGACGCGGCGGCAGGAACTTCCACCAAACGGATGACATCTTGGAGCATAGACATAGTAGCTCCAAGGCGACCGGCATCGACTTCGGGTACCTCCTCAACAATTAAATCCTCCAAGGGAGCAGATAATGTAGTCGGGGGATCCGACTCTACCCTTGTCTCTATAGGGATAGTTTCTTCTGCATCTCTGCATCAAAATATGTCATTATACGACTTCAAGACAACTTAAAGCTATACAATGGACAAGCAAGCTCACCGGGTTGAGCATGGCAGAAATCGCACACGTTTCTTCTCGATGATAAGCGACCGAGTACTCGGCGTCGCAGGAACAGCTGACGGTGCTGTCCTCTCGCCAAAACCTGGGAAGCAGAAGTTAAGACTACAATACCACTCGGACAAACGAAATTAGTCGGGACATAAAGCTTACCACTGGCGATTACACTAGACAACACGGATCCAGTAGCGACTACTGGCGACACCTCCTTTGCAATACCCGCTACTCCGGCGGGCAACCCCAGAACTGCCTGGTCAGTAACTGGCAGTGTGGTAGCCGACGGAGCCTGTGCGGTCAGCTCGGGGGCTACTTCAGCTTCTGTCGCTGGCACCCTCTTTGGCACCATATCAACAGATGCATTACCGACGTCCGGGTCGGTCACGACTACTTCTTCAGAAGCAGCCTCATCATCACCAAGTGCCGTATCAACAACCTTTTTGAACAAGACAAAGTAGTCACAATGATTGCAAGCTCAACTTCATCAGCTACAATTGAGTACACGACTACATACCTTGGTACCCCGAGACTTCTCAAGGGTTGAAGCAGACTTAGCCGCAGACATTTTGCGGACTACTCTGCGTTTCTTCGTAGGAGGAGAGGGCTCGTCCTCTGACTCCTTGACAACAGTCTCCTCTTCTTCCGACTGTGTTAAGTAGCCGGCAAGAACTCGAGACTACAAGACAACAAGTCGATATTAAACAAATATCACAACAAGTCAAAAAGTACAAGTCAAGCGCCAGAACATACCACTTCTGGCTCATACCAGGCATCATACTGCCGAAGAGCGGCAGGGATCACTGGTACTCCCTGATAGTTCCTGAAGAACTTAGCCAGCAATGCCTCTACATCATCATCGGATATATCCTCATCGGACATATGCGATGGATCATTAAGACCTGTGTACTCACTCCCCGAGTGAGCACGTTTCTGAAGCGGCTGGACTCTTCTCTTCAAAAAACTAGCTGCCACATTTATCCCAGTAAGACTGAGTGCCTTCAACTCGGTAATCTGTTGCATCAAGTGGTCAAGCTCTGGGGTGTCTTCAGGTTCGCTCACCCAGTTTTCTGCATGCTTGTGCGCGTGACCAATCGCCACAGGCAAGCGAGGATCATGGTTCCCGATGTAGAACCACCTTTTCTTCCACTCCCCATGGGAGTCAGTCAAATTATACTCAATATATGCGCCCGAGTTCCTAAGTTGGAACCCGACGCCTCCAAAGACTTCTGTCCTTTGTGCACTTGGCTGCGGCTTACAGCGGAACAACTTCCTAAACAACTCGAGACTTGGAGGAACTCCCAAATAAACTTCGCAGAGGTGTACGAAAATGGACATATGCAGTACACCATTGGGGTTCAAATGAACATGTTGAAGCTTATAGTACTCGAGGATACCTTTGAAGAAGTCGGAGGTGGGCACCGCCAACCCCCTCTCCACAAAGTGTGCGAGCATCACTGTCTCGCCTGGATGTTCCTCAAATTGCCACGCATTTGGAAATGCTGGGCGCCACTCGAGTATTTCCTTCGGCTGCAGAAGCTTGGCATCGACTAGTGCTTGCACGGCCTCCTCCTTCATCACCGAATGCTGCCATGTCACTCCAGGCAGTAGCGGTGCAGTCTGATTCGTCGACCCCACCTTCGGCGCCAGCAGCACCAGTTCCTTCCCTTTCTTGGACTTCACCTTGCCCGTCGCCGGAGCCTTGCCCGTCGCCGGAGCCTTGCCCACAGCCGGAGCCTTGCCCTGGATCTTCTCGGGTCTCTTGCCCATCTTCTTGGTACGCATCCGCCGATTTGAACCTCAGCAAAACGCACTCACTCTCGGATCTCTCTCAAGGGGGAGCAATGGCGGCGGTTGTGCTTGGCAATTGTGATGGCACAAACGCGGAGCAGAAGCGCAGGGGAGGAAGAAAAATAGATCTGATTACTGCAGGGGGTAAACCTAACCGAAAGGGGGCCCTCCAGTTTTATCTCCGCCACCTCCGGATTCCAAGCGTCAGTTACGCAACGGACGGATTTTAAGCAGATTAATTGCCTTAAACACCCAACGACTACTCTTTTCAATGGGTTTCTGAGCACTTCAACGACAGAACTTGCCTAAGTGCTCGGGGGCTGTGGGTACCGTACCCGATGGTCAGTTTTTTCTTTTTCAAGATTTCCATGGGTAAAATAGACAAAAGGCAGGATTGACCCTAAGCCTGACTCTTCGACTCAACCTAAGGCTCGGGGGCTACTCTATATGGAGTGCGATTGACATCGCACTACCATATAAAAATTCCCGGAACAGAAACAACTCGAAGGAACAAGAAGAGTACCTTCCAGCCGCGCGACAATACTCGAGCACTTCGGTCCGCAACCTCTATGATGAACTACTCGGATAATGCCCGCAGTGCCCAAGACTGTGGCGCACGACTATAAAGTACTCGGGGGCTTGTCGGGCATGCACCCCAGGCCCACAAGTAGACCTTGGACGGCCCACTGAGGGGCGTACTCGGACACGATCAGGACAAGGGATAGGCATATCCCACTTGGACTAGTCAAGTATGTGTATGGAAAACTACTCGGGCCATACCGAGTAGAACTCTGTAATAATACTCGATTAGGACTCAGACTTGTAACCCTGCCCTTCCGTGTATATAAGGGCGGGCAGGGACCCCCCTCAAGGACAACTCCAGTTCATCCAAAATCAATACAAACCAACACACAGGACGTAGGGTATTACGCGATCTAGCAGCCCGAACCTATCTAAATCGTGTTCCTTGCGTCACCATTGATTCCTTGATTCTCGACGATCCTTACTGCATAAAAGACCACCTAGGGTACCCCCTAGGCGGGTTGCCAATCTAAAACACCGACAGCTAGCGCGCCAGGTAGGGGAACTCGTCGAGTTTCTCAATGCGAACTCAATGGCAACGGTCATTGTCAAGCCCGTCTTCTTCATCGAAGCGGGCGCCATCTTCGTTTTTGGATCCCGGCTCTGCATCGCCGATGGCTCGCGCTTGGGTGTTGTGTAGCCTAGTTGTTGGCTATTTGATGATGGTTCTAAGCTCTGTTGGTCTAATGCTCCAAGCTGCCAATCTAGGTACCCCTGCCCTCTTTTATATATACTCAGTTTTGATGCCGGATTTTGACATGTGTTTGGAATCGGCATCAAAGAAGAAGAAAGGCGGCCGGTGCAGCGGCTAGAAGCTACAGTTGGGAATCGACCGATTAAAGCTATAGTGTTTCGGCCAACTGGCAGAGGGAGTTGATAGAGGCTGGCCAATTGGGAGTCGGGATGGCTTGGCCGGTATGGGCCTGAGGTGGGCCAAGATGAAGATTAGCTGAAAAAAGGAGATTGGCCCGTGGGGAGATAGTAACCAACTCTGATATGAGTTGTGTTTGTAAATATTTGTTATCGTTTAAAATTAGAGATAGATCCTAGTCGGTTAACAGATTGGTTGCAACAGGGTATCAATAGCTACCTCGTGAGGCTTGTAAACATCAATCAATCAATACAACAAATCTACTCTTTCCTCGTACTTTACTTTCAATTCGGCGACTTCGCCAAAACCTTTTCTTTTCACTAGTTTGTACGAGTTGGCAGGGTTGCATCAACACGATCTCTGGAAAATCTGTAAGTTCCGCTTATCGAGTAATATCTAATCTTTAACTTTGGGCGCATCGCTGCTGTTTCGTTTAGATTTATTCACCAGTTATCAATATTAACTAGAATTATAGGTTTTATTTATTGCTCTAGTTTTATCACCAGTTACCCAGCTTGAGACACGAATTGTCGGCTTTTCGTTATTATTTTTCTTTATCATCACAATAGCCAATTAGATCTATTCCAACTATTGCCTTTGTAGTGTTGTCTAGGTTGCTCTAGTTGTTTTCCTCACAATTGCTACACGGATATCAGCTGTTTATAGCCGGTCATCTCTATAGTAAATCGGCCGATTCGCTAATACGCTATTCAAGACAGATCGGAAATTTAGCCGATCGAAGCCCCTAGAATTTAATACTTTTCTTTCCTCGTTAATCAATAGGTCAGATTGACTGGCATACTGCG
Organism: Setaria italica; assembly: GCF_000263155.2. NCBI lineage: Eukaryota > Viridiplantae > Streptophyta > Magnoliopsida > Poales > Poaceae > Setaria > Setaria italica. The sequence goes on along the minus strand of NC_028456.1, from coordinate 4,834,946 downwards.
CGAACTGCACCAGGGCAATAACCCGAACAGGAGTTAAGCAGATTCTCCCGGGTCATGTGTCCGATGCTAAGGGTCATGGGTCGATTTTTAGCGCCAACACGCTTTTGGCACGCCTAGTGGGACCGAAGCAGGATCCAACATGTCAAAGGCTGCTGAGATCTCTGAAGATAACATCATTGAAGTGACTGAAGCAGATCTCAAGGACAACCAGAAGGAGGAAGTGGCATGGGCTTTAGAAGAATATAGGAAGACATGCCTACAATCCTTTAGTCATACCAGAAGCGGGGAGACTGTCAAGAAAGCTCCTCTTCCGACTTCCCGCCATATCACCGTCACCGAGGACTCAGGAAAGATGTCTGAGATGATCCAGCAGTCTGTTTATCAGGCTATGATCGACCAGTCCAAGGTGATGACCAACACTGTGTACAACGCCGTCATTAGTTCCATGGTCAACGGCGCAGCTCAGGGGTATCAGGGACCAGCTTATGCCCCTCCTACCGTGGCACCAATCAGGAGCTTCTCAATGGTGCCAAATACGTCTTACTCGGCTCCTCAGCCGATGCAGATGCAAAGTGGAGGGTACAATACTTCAATGCCCCTGGGATATAACGGTGCAACGCTCTATCAATCACAAGCGTCGTTTCATCCTGCACCAATTCCCCCGGTACAATCGCCGTTTTCAAGCTCGGTACCATGGGGAGCAATGGCGACATCTGCTGATCTGGACCCATCCACTAGTTATGGGAGATCTCCAGTTCAGGCATCGTTCCCATCAGCCTCTCGGCTGAAAGCCTCGCAATACCAGCAGACCACTTCAGAAATCGGCAGGGGGGCAGGTGCTCCGGAACCACTCAGAATTGCGGCGCCGATAATATTGTATGATGAGGCAACAGATGCACTACGGTAGCAGCCATCGGCTCCTCAGCCGACTGCCCAGCCACAAGATCTGCAGCATGCTCCAGTCTATCACCCGATCGTGGTACCGCAAGTCCAACAGCACGTGCCGGTTCCTCAGCCGGTCGTGAATCAGCAGGAGCAGCATCAGCAGCAGGTGGACTAGACCGCAAGGATTGCGGACATAATTCAAGATCAGTTCGGTTTGAAACCAAAAGTGCAGACTTACACGTACAGGATGCCGTATCTGCCTACTTACGACCTGTTGCCATTCCCTAATCGGTACAAAGTCCTCGACTTCACCAAGTTCTCGGGCCTGGACGACACGTCGATGGTGGAGCACGTTAATATGTTCATCATCCAGTGCGGGGAGGCTGCTACACAAGATGCTCTGAGGGTGCGCCTGTTCTCATCATCCCTGTCCGGATCAGCCTTCCAATGGTTCACTACACTAACGCCCAACTCCATCGTTACCTGGGCCGATTTGGAAAAGGAATTCCATAAATACTTCTATGCAGGGGTCCACGAGATGAAACTCTCAGATCTGACCAGCCTCATGCAAAGAAGTGATGAATCAGTAACCAGCTACATACAAAGATTCAGGGAAGTCAGGAACAAGTGCTACACCCTGGTCTTGACCAACATGCAGTTCACCGATATCGCTTTCCAAGGACTCTGCCACACATCAAGGAGAAATACGCTTCCCAAGAGTTCGAGAGCTTGAGCCAAATTGTTCACCGGCTATCCAGCCAGGAAGTGCACCCCTCAGACCAATGAAGAAATTTCCAGAAGAAAGTGGCGTATGTGGAAGGGTCCGAATTGGAAGAAGAGGTAGAAATCGGCCTGGCAGAATGGGTAAAAGGGAAAAAGCTAATATCGTGCCCGTTCGGCAAAAAGGAACCGGAGACATTTGGCTTCGACACGTCCAAGGCCGAGAAAATCTTTGACTTGCTACTTTAGGAGAGACAGATCAAACTCTCACCTTACCATAGGATTCCGTCGGCCGAGCAGCTCAAAAAGATGAAATATTGCAACTACACAATGCCACATCTCATGACACCAACGAGTGCAAGATCTTCTATCAACAAATACAGTCAGCCATTGAGCAAGGAAGACTAAAGTTTGAAGTCTCGGTGAAGCCAGCAAAGCCAATGAAGATCGATCAACACCTCTTCCCTGCAAACATGGTTGACGTGGGAAAAAACGCACTCCAAACCAAGGTGCTGACGTCAGAATCGGCCAGAAGGAGCGGCGCCGTCGATCCCAGAAATCAGGCCTCAACCGAGGATGTCAAAGGAAAAGGACAGATGGAAACCGAAGGCGAAGGATCAGAAAGACCACATCGACTGGTCACCTCCCAAGACTTACTCAGCAAATACCAGCGGTAGTAGGAGGACTCAAGACGTCACGCAGAGATGATGTGCCAACTCAAGGACCACTGGAGGTGCCCATTTTTCATTCACTGCTGGGAAAGTAACCTTAGATTACCGTTGGTCGATAACTGCCCTAAGTGCAACGGTCAGTATCGTACCAGCTGCCCATTCAAGAGATCATGCTCTAGGGATCGAGGACTAGAGCCAATTAGCAGAAACAGGCACGAGCAAGGAGATCAGCTGGGGGTAGAGTTGACCAGCGTAATCGGCTGGGGGGCAGGACCAGTGCACATGATCGACTGGGAGAGATGGCTGACGCAAGAGTCTCAGATGAGAACCCCCTTGGGGCGAGAGCCAGACTAGGAGCGTGCAAAACCGCCTAGCAAGCCAGTAAACCCCAGATGGTGCCCATACGGTTTAACTAAGTCCCAGAAATGGAGAGTCCAGCATTTATGCCAATGGGAGCAGCGAGAAGAGGAACAAAGGCAAGGGGTGGATAAGAAAGGGGATAGGTCTCGAGTTTGGTGCCCCAGAAGAAAAACCGACGAAGGAGACAACGATCATGATTCGGCAGCTAACGTCAGCATGGTGTTCATCTTGCCGATAGAGTTCATGGTTCCCTCCGACTGAGTCGACGTGGCAGGGATAGAGGAACAGATGGCACAGTTGGCTTTGGAGCCAATGACTGCCACTTTTGAGAAACCCAAAGATGAAAAATGCCTGCATCTCAAGGCTCTGTTCCTTAAAGGACACGTCAATGGATGACCGGTCGCTAAGATGCTAGTGGATGGGGGCGCTGCTGTGAACATCATGCCGTATGCCATGTTCTGCAAGCTGGGTAAAGGAGAAGAAGATCTAACCAAGACGAACATGATGCTCAAGGATTTCGAAGGCAACGTATCTCCAGCCCGGGGGCACTCTATGTCGACCTCACCATCGGAAGTAAGACCCTACCCACTACTTTCTTTGTTATTAATGGCAAAGGGTCCTACAATATGTTGCTTGGGCGGGATTGGATCCATGCGAACTGCTGCATCCCGTCTACAATGCACCAATGCCTCGTCCAATGGGTCGGCGACACCATCAAAGTAGTCACCGCCGATTTTGTCTACAGCGTTGCCGCGGTCGACGCGCAATAGTGGAGCTGCGAACACGTCAGATGCATATCTGGCAAAACTTGGGACACTGATTTCCTGAAGGTGTCCAATTTTGGTCTACAGCCGATCCACGCAGTCGGCTCTGAAGAATAAAATTAAATGGATCAGTTCATCTAAGAAGATGGGAAGCTTGGGCATGGGTTTATGTTGGCCGATTCACTAGAGATGGTGGACCTTGGGGACGGCAGCAAGCCGAGGCCGACGTATATCAGTGCTAAGTTAGACCCCGAGTATAAGCGTGAGTTAACAAGTTTGTTAAAAGAATTTAAAGATTGTTTTGCTTGGGAGTACCATGAGATGTCTGGTCTAGACCGGTCCATTATTGAACACCGATTACCTATAAAATTAGGGTATCAGCCATATCAGCAGCCTGCATGACGGTGTAATCCTAAAATTCTACCTGATATAAAGGTCGAGATTACAAGATTGATTAGCAGGGTTTATTCGGCAGTGTCGCTATGCCGAGTGGATTTCCGATATTATGCCCGTATACAAGAAAAATGGAAAGTTACGCATGTGCATTGACTTCAGGAATCTTAATCAATCTACTCCGATGGATGGATATCTGATGCCAACGGCTGATGTTTTAATAGACGTGGCCGCGGGACACAAAGTCATCAGCTTTATGGATGGTAACGGCTGATGTTTTAATAGACGTGGCCGCGGGACACAAAGTCATCAGCTTTATGGATGGTAATGCTGGGTATAATCAAATATTAATGGCCAAAGAAGATATCTCAAAGACGGCCTTCAGATGTCCAGGCCATCTCGGTTTGTTTGAGTGGGTGGTGATGACTTTCGGTTTGAAAAATGCTGGAGCTACATATCAATTGGCCATGAATTATATATTCCATAAGCTTATTGGGGTCCTAGTGGAGATCTACATTGATGATGTTGTGGTCAAGTCAAAGGGGCATCAAGAGCATCTGGCCGATTTGCGGAAACTGTTGGAATGCACAAGGAAGCATGGGTTGAAAATGAATCCTAACAAATGTGCCTTCAGTGTTTCGGCTGGTCAATTTCTGGGTTTCATGGTCCACGAGCACAGCAACGAGATCAATCAGAAGATTATAGCCGCCATCAACAAGGTTGTGGCCCCACAAGACAAGATCGAGCTACAGTCCTTAATCGGCAAAGTCAACTTCATCCGGCGGTTCATATCTAACTTGTCTGAGCGTATTCAAGCTTTCACCCCTTTGTTGAAATTGAAGCCCGACCAAGAATTTGTCTGGGGTGAAGAACAACACAAAGCGTTGGACAACATTAATTAGTACTTAGTCTCACCCCTGGTATTGGTCCCTCCGCAGGCTGATAAGCCATTCAGACTGTACCTATCGGCTGATGAACGAGCTATTGGATCGGCGCTGGTCCGGGAGTTCGAGGGGAAAGAAAGAGTAATCTATTACGTCAGCAGAAGACTTCTGGATGCTGAAACCAGATATCCTTCGGTGGAGCGGCTGTGCCTTTGTTTATATTTTTCTTGTACCAAACTCAGGCACTACCTGCTATCGGCGGAGTGCCTGGTTGTATGCGAAGACGATGTTGTCAAATATATGTTATCACTACCGATTTTGAACGGGAGAATTGGAAAATGGATTCTGGCCCTCTCAGAATTCGACCTAAGGTACGAATCAGCCAAGTCTATCAAGGGACAAGTAATGGCTGATTTTGTGGCCTAGCACTGTGGATCAGAGTTTGCCGTCGTCGAGCCAGCGTTGTGGACACTATGCTTCAATGGGTCTTCGTGTGGGGCTGGATCAGGAATCGACATCATCCTCATATCGCCTCGGGGGGCGAGTTATGATTTCTCTCTACCAATTGAAGCATCCGCCACTAATAATCAAGCGGAATACCGAGCTGTTCGAAAATGGATTCAATTATTGAGGGAGGTCAAAGCTGATGCGGTGGAAATTTTTGGGGATTCCATCCTCATTGTGGATCAATTAACCGGGAAGTCTGAATGCAAGGATGATATCTTGAGGATCTACTATGAAGATTGTCTCTAGTTACTGAATGAGTTCAAGTCTGCAATTATTGAGCATATTCCCAGGGGTTACAACAAAGAAGCCAATAGGCTTGCCCAACATGCTTCTGGGTATCGGCTGATTCAAGGGGCCATGACTCTGGAGCTTGCGGCCGACGATTGGAGGAAGGAGATTGCCGATTACTTAAAAGATCCATCCAAGAAAGTTGATCGGCGAGTATATTTTCAGGCTACAAAATATGTACTACTTAAAGATGACTTGTTTTTTCGGACGATTGATGGAGTGCTACTCAAATGCCTTGGGTTAGAAGAGGCAAAGATTCTGATCGGAGAAATTCACGAAAGCGTATGCGGGGCCCATCAATCGGCCTACAAGATGAAGTGGATGATTCGAAACAATGGTTATTATTGGCTGATGATTCTCGAAGATCGCTTTAAATATTATAAGGGGTGTCAGGATTGTTAGAGATTCGGCAACGTGCAACGAGCACCAGCTTCAGCTATGAACCCAATAATTAAGCCGTGGTCGTTCAGAGGTTGGGGAATCAATCTTATCGGACAGATTTATCCTCCATCAAGCAAAGGGCACAAGTTTATATTGGTGGCTACTGACTACTTCACCAAATGGGTGGAGGCAGTCCCTCTGAAAACCGTGACATCGGTCGTCATGATTGAATTTGTAAAGGCACATTGCCTATCGGTTTGTTATTCCTCAGACCATTACAATTGATCAGGGAACAATGTTTACTTCAGGAGAGTTTGAGGAGTTCACTGCCGACATGGGAATTAAATTGTTAAATTCTTCTCCGTGTTATGCTCAGGCTAATGGTCAGGCTGAATCGTCCAATAAAGGGATAATCAAGTTGATCAAGAGGAAGATAGAGGAGCAACCAAGGAGAGGGCACGCGACTTTGAGCGAGTCTTTGTGGGAGTATAGGATAGCCTGCCACGATGCTACCAAAGTATCTCCTTACCAATTAGTGTATGGACATGAGGCGGTGCTACCTTGGGAATTGAGAACTGGGTCTAGACGCATGTCACTTCAAGATCAGTTGGCAGCCGACGATTATTCTCTCCTCATGAAAGGGGAGTTGGACGATTTGGCGGGTCAGCGATTGAGGGCTTTGATCAGTATTGAGGAGAATAAGAAAAGAGTCACCAGGTGGTATAACAAGAAGGTTAAGATCAAGCAGTTCTCCCAAGGGGATTTGGTATGGAAATTGGTCCTGCCGATATGATCTAAGGATCCCAAATACGGTAAGTGGTCGCCTACTTGGGAAGGGCCATATAGATCAGTTAGTTCGCACCAGGAAATGCGTACATATTGGAGACTATCGAAGGAGAAGAATTTACATGGGCTTTGAGTGGAAGATATTTAAAGAGATACTATCCCAGCATATGGGTAGATGCCTAGCTGATGAGTTAGCGTATCGAGCCCTTGCGGCCGATTCCTATTGACTCGTGTTTGCATAGCCGATGCAAGGGGACATCACCTTGAGGACGAAAAAACAAGAAAAATCTCCACTCAAACAGGTCGATTATTATTGGGTACATTGTTTGGGTACATGACCGACATGGTACAAGTCGCCCTTAGAATAAAAGTACCAACATACTACAATGTGGTTAATGGTGTTTCAACTAGGCTTTGCTTGCGTCAATGTCTCTTTGAATCCGGCCTAGTTGGATTAGGAGACGGGTGCTCTTCTCCTCCATGTCCACCATGGCATCTTCGAGAGCGACCTGGTGAGGCAGCTGGTGGCTCCTCTCAATTGGCGGTTGAGGTGGTTTCCTAGAGTTGTTGGCTTCGATGTGATCCACAATCTTCTCGATGTGAGCTGGAAGATGGTCTTTAAGTTCCTCATGGTGGGTTTCGATCAAGTCTTTGTCCGCCTGCGTTAGTGGTTCCTTGGAGTGCATAATCTCGATAGCCCGCTCGAGATCAGGGCTGAGCCGGGTTGGCTGGAAAAACAGTGGGCAATCAGTCATCAAAAAGAATTGGTCAAGGAGCGCAAGGGTGACTTCGTACCTAATTGACAGAGGAAGAGGAAGACATCTCGGCGCCCGGTTGGGGATCTAAAAATGGTCAAGCAAGGGGTAGAAGGATGGATGAGATGCGAGTGCCTCTGGGAGATACGCGGAGACCTCATATTATAGGAGGAAAATAGAGGGGCAACGGTTAGTAAAGGCATCCATTCAAAGCAAATGACCGTTGGGTTAAAATGCTGCGAAGGGGAAATGTTCAAGTTTGTATTCGCACAGCAACGGCAATAGGGCATTAAATGTTCGTACAAAAGCGTTCTAAGGACGATTCAATGTTTGATACATTCACTCAAGGAGAGTATTAATGGCTGCAATCACCCGCTGGCGGATCTGGTCTGCTGAGTCTAGTACCTGTTGGTCATCTTCTGCCGATCCAGGGACCTCTAGCATGTTGCGATGAAGTCGGATGGCCTCGTGGCCAAGAGTTTGCCTCTCCTGCTTCAAATCGGCGATGATGGCCGGAAGACCGTGGAGCTTCTTCTCTTTAGTGGCGATGGCCTTCATGACCTGCTCCATCTCCTTGGTGAGCTCTGCCCTACGCCATTTGAGACGGTCTATGGTGCCAACGATGGCCGAGCAAGAATTCTCAAGTGCACCGATTCGATGATGTACCTCTTGAGCTCGGTGCTTGTAGGATTCTTCCTCTTCGCACGCCTTTGCCAGCTTGGCACGATCGGCCATATGCCGCAGGGCTCTGAACACCAGGATCTGCATTGAATCGATATATGCCGCGGGTGCAAGAGTTTCTTCTGCGTCCTCTGGGACTCGACCTTTTATTTCGTTGAAGATCTACCGCATCGGCGAGATGTCTTCTACCAATCGGCCGATGTCATCCTGAAGGAGGGTTCGGATGCTCTGGAGCTTAGCACGAATTTCTTCAGGAATTGAACCCAAAGCCACCTAACAAGAGGCAACATCTTTATCATCAGAGACGGCAACGACAAATGAAAAGAGGCTGTTGTTGGCCGTGTCTTGCTCCTAAGAAAGTAAAAAGGAAGATATGGATTAGCCAACAGTAGTAGGAAATCGGCTGGTTTAAATAGTGAAGGTCTTTACCTCGTTACAATAGATTTCTTCTGCCTGCGCTGGTGGGAATGTTATCCTTGGCTCGGGAATCAGCGCGGCCGGCTCGTCAAAGGAAGAGGATTCGACGATGATTGGTGCGGTGCTTGGACCAGCCTCCTAAAGTATGATAGGACAAGTCTCTATGAGTGCATGGGGGTGAATGGATCTAGAAATGGGTGTTAGTTGTCTTACCTCTGCAAATTGCGCGGCCGGTGGCTGTTGGAAAGGTACGATTGATGTACCCAGAGTTGTCTATGCCAAGGAGTCAGTCAGTTTTAATTGAAGATTGAAAAAAATAAATAAAAGGTATATTCCTTACCACGATTGGAAGGACCACTGGTGACTCGGTCCCTGCTTGAGGTGCGGCTGTTTGATGAGAAGTTTGCTCCGGGAGGATTTGTGCAACCTGATAAGGAGCCAAGTTAAAGTGACGATAGTATACTTAGAAGGATTGCAACATGTAAGATTACCTGGACAGCTTCTACTAATAAGGATGCAGCCGCCGATCCGACTTCTGAGGTTGTTTGGGGGTCAACCTCCTGAATGACTGGAAGAGTCGGTGTAGTTGAGGGCTCGGCTGGCAGTGCCGATTGAGCAGCCGATTCCGTGCGGGCGCGCACCCGACGGCTTGCTTTCTTTGAAGAAGATATTTTTAGCTTTTGCTTCAATCAGCCAGTGACTATGTCTTCCATCGACGGAGAGTGAAAGCTGATGATTGGAAATGAAGTATACGGGTGGTGACTTTCTATCGACCTATCGCTTCGGCTGCGCGTTGGAGGAGGCTGGCTTTTGGACTACACAAAGAAGGGAGGTCAGCGACGACCCTAGGGAAAAACAGTGAGAAATTGGCTGAGAAAGGGTATTACCTTGGCGTTTGGATCAATATTAATGGGATCCAGCTCGTTGCAATATGATGCAGAAGATGCACAAAAAAGGTGTTGTTTCCATTCGCCCCACCATAACTTGAATTGTTGGACGGAGAAGGGTGCTACTACCCAATTGGTCAAGTCGATGGTGCTGGAATCTGGCATCAAGTTGCACAGCCGATTGTATTCAAATCCTCTTGAAAACCATTCTCGAAACTTCACATGGCCGACAAAGTAAATTTTAATCAGCGTCTGCCCTAGGCCAAATTGCCGAGTTGCCACTGATGGGTTGTAAAACTCATAAGTTGGGGAGTCCTTTCCCGAGAAGAACTTTCCTGGAAGAATCCCAGGCTTGATCAAAATGTCCATGAGCTCGTTCTCAAAAGAGCTGCTGGTTGAGTCAAAGCAGTCAGGGTTTTCAAAGAGTGGTTCATCTCTCTGATATGGATACCAGCTTGTGGTTTCTTCACTAAAGCCTATGTAGAAACATCTAAAGTACTCAGCTGTTTTTGTCGGGGTGAATCTGCTGCTAGGAAAAGCTGACACTGCCTCACCAAAGGAGGTGCAACGTCGTCTTGATGTTGGGTCATCCTCTGATTCAATATTGGGGAACGTCTTGGTCTCGACTCGTTCCCTAGAGACCTTGCTCATGTATAAATTAAGCTAGAGGGTAATAAACCACCAGGGACCACCAGAGTTCCCAATCGGCTCTCCGGATGACAGCTTGATAGCAATCTGGTGCACCATATAGTAAATTGATCCTAGCAGGTGTTTTCCCAAAGGGACAGTAGAGCCTCTTGCTAGGGCCTCGGCCAGAGCTTGTGTGTTGGAAGAAGGGCCAACTGCTTTGTCGCAAAAGAAGTGCTTCTCTAGCCACATCATCAGAAAAGATGTGTACTCTCTGTCATCGATAGGCCCAGTCTTCATATTTTTCTCAATAAAGCCCTTCCACCCGCCAATTCCTTTTATTTCCAGACGATGAGTGGGCTTGACCAGGAAATCAAAGGGTGAGTCACGAGAGGAGACGTCAAGGCCGGTTAGCATCAGGACATCAGCCAAATTAGGGGTCATGGGCCCGTGGCCGAAGAGGAATGCATTGAGTGCGTCAGACCAGAAGTAAGACGCCGCGATGACCAAAGAATCATTCCTCTCCAGTTGAGATAAGGACAAGTTTATGCAGTGGACGATTTTCATTTCGTCCCAATGAACTCTCTTGGAGTTTGACATTCTCTGAAACCATTCCCTCCAGCTAGGGGTTTCGTTCGGCCAAGACCTAAATGCGCTTGTCCAGTGGTTTAGATCCATGACCGATTGCTTGAAGGGGATCCTGTGGGTTTCCAAGTTGATCAATTCAGTGGGATCTGGATTCCCCATGGGGCCATGGCCGATGAGGCCGGGTGCGTTAGAGATAGGGATGGTGATCCTCTGCCTAAGCTCCTAAGAAGGATATAAAGAGAAAGCTAAGAACAGATCTAAAAAAATGCGTGAAATGGTAAAAAGGTGAAAAGGGAAAAAAATTGGGGTATTTACCTCTTGAATGAAGGCCATGGTCGCTGATGGGATCGCCATTGGAATGAACCAGAGTGAGATGATCAGAAGATGAAGGGAGAATCACCGAAGGGATGCAGCTGGAAGTTGAAAGGGTGCCGGAATGCGACGGGAGGTGATTCGCCGGAGAAGGAAGGCTTCTGAGTTTGTGAGAAGAAGCGGTGGAGGATGCGAATATTTAAGGACGGTTCGAGAGAAGGGTAAAGGCAGGATTTTTACCGTACCGTCTACATGAATTTTGGGGATAGCGGTTGCCTGCAAGCGCTTCGTTAAAAAAAAACTGCGATCATCAGAGAGAAGACTGCGGAGCGAAAAAGAGCTTTCGTCATGCTTACTGTTGCGTTTTCTTTGGGGAAGGAGTTAGAGTTGAAAAGGTTTCGAAGCAAAAGTTGTGTTTTACTCCGAAACTGGGGGGCATGTGTTGACGCCGGATTTTGACACGTGTTTGGAATCGGCGTCAAAGAAGAAGAAAGGCAGCCGGTGCGGCGGCTAGAAGCTACAGTTGGGAATTGGCTGATTAAAGCTACAATGTTTCGGCCAACTGGCAGAGGGAGTTGATAGAGGCTGGCCGATTGGGAATCGGGATGGCTTGGCCGGTATGGGCCTGAGGTGGGCCAAGATGAAGATTAGCTAAAAAAAGGAGATTGGCCCATGGGGAGATAGTAACCAACTCCGATACGAGTTGTGTTTATAAATATTTGTTATCGTTTAAAATTAGAGATAGATCCTAGTCGGTTAAGAGATTGGTTGCAACAGGGTATAAATAGCTGCCTTGTGAGGCTTGTAAACATCAATCAATCAATACAACAAATCTACTCTTTCCTCGTACTTTACTTTCAAGTCGGTGACTTCGCCAAAACCTTTTCTTTTCACGAGTTTGTACGAGTTGGCAGGGTTGCATCGACATGATCTCTAGAAAATCTGTAAGTTCCGCTTATCGAGTAATATCTAATCTTTAACTTCGGGTGCATCGCTGTTGTTTCATTTAGATTTATTCACCAGTTATCAATATTAACTAGAATTATAGGTTTTATTTATTGCTCTAGTTTTATCACCAGTTATCCAGCTTGAGACACGAATTGTCGGCTTTTCATTATTATTTTTCTTTATCATCACAATAGCCAATTAGATCTATTCCAAGTGTTGCCTTTGTAGTGTTGTCTAGGTTGCCCTAGTTGTTTTTCTCAGAATTGCTACACGGATATCAGCTGTTTATAGCCGGTCATCTCTATAGTAAATCGGCCGATTCGCTAATACGCTTTTCAAGACAGATCGGAAATTTAGCCAATTGAAGCCCCTAGAATTTAATACTTTTATTCCTTGTCAATCAACAGGTCAGATTGACTGGCACGCCACGCAAACTGCACCAGGGTAATAACCCAAATAGGAGTTAAGCAGATTCACCCGGGTCATGTGTCCGACACTGAGGGTCATCGGCCGATTTTCAGCGCCAACACTCAGGGGGCGGGATTACTAGTCTGTTACAAGGAGGAGTCCTACTAGGATTACATGGTATGAGTCCTAGTAGGATTACAAGAAAATCCTAGTAGGAGTTCATCTTCTTCCTTCCTTGCGGTACTCGGGATCTATCCCCGACAAGAGGGGCTCTGTCTCCTTTTATAGGCGGCGAGGGAGCACGTATGCTTGCCACGTAGAGCCGGGCTGCTTGGTGGCCAAGGGGGACATGCACGGCGAGGAGATAAGGGTGGCAGTATTAATGGTGGCAGGCAGATGAGGTGGCCGTGGGCAGTGCTGCGCTTGTTAGGGGCGGGGGAGATGGCCTGGTAGGCGGCTCGAATTGGCCGAGAGCATTGACTCCAAGCTCACCTTCGAGGTTAAGCAAGAGGAGGGGCTAGACGGTTCTAGCAGGTGTGCATGTGCTGGTTAGAGCAGAGAGGAGCGGGAGAGGGTGCATGGCCAGGCAGATTGGATCGGCTGGAGGAAGTGAGGTAGCCTGCTGCCGGCGTAGAGGAGAGGCAGGGCAGAAGGTGCGTGCACCTGGGTGTCTTGGTGGTGAAGAAACGCAGCACATGTGGTAGGGTGCCGGCGTGGCACAACGGCGGCCGGGCAGGGTTTAGTGTCCCAAGCACAGAGGATATAAGGGAAGGGGAAGCATGCGGGGGGGGGGGGGAGGTGGCACATGGCCGGGGGCTCCACCTGTCCGGCGGTGGTGTGGTGATTGCAACCGGCGGCACGGTAATTGCAGCGTGGTGGCTTGGTAGAGGCCTATGGTCACACATGGTGGCGGCGGGGGAATTCCTCCCCACCAACGGCGACGCTGGTGAGTGCAGAGGAGGAGAAGCTGGGGCAAGCCAGGCCGGTGTGGTGGGCTAGCGCAGGGATGCGAGCTGGGCCGTGGTGCGCTGCTGAGCCACAAGAGGCGGGCGCGTGAGCAGGCCGAAGCGAGTGTGCATGCCAGGAAGGGAGGAACGGAGGCAGGCTGGGCTGGAAGAGTGATCGAGCCAATTTTGGGGTTGGCAGCCCATGGCAAGATTAGAACGTTTTTCTTTTAAGTGAATTGGAGTTTGAACTCAAATTTGAAAAGGATTTCAAATTTGAATAGGTTTTAGAGTGGGGCTTGGAATAGTTATTACAACTTTGGTAGGGGGATCTAAATTTGAAGATGTTGGGATAGGACTAGGATTGGATAGGAACCTTATGGAATTAATATTCAAATTTAATTTGAATATTAGTTCTAGGCTTTGGAGAAGAAAGAAAAAAGATTCTTGGAGGTTCTATTTCTAGTTTCTAGAGAGTTAGTTTCAAAAAGGTGGGTTTCCTAAGGGAGGCAATTTAGTGCAACGCATATGTTGGTTTAATGCAAGATTTGTTTGTGAAATTAGTTTTGAATATTCGGGAAGATGAAAAATGGACTTAATTTAAAGAAAATTTTAAAAGGCCTGTATATTTAAATGCTCTAAAAAGTGTGATGTTACATGCATGCTCTTGTACAACAATGCACTTGCCAGGTCCAAACAGGATGATCTTATTCTGGAACTCTGGAGCTATCTCCTAGGGAATAGGCTGCTAGATGTCACTGATGAATGAATGCAGAGTAAATTCCACCACCTCAACATCTCTCTACTCGTTGTGCATCCTCTCCTCCTGAACAACAAAGAACAATTGGTCTTGACCTTGGAGTAGAGAAGAGTTGCTCATGTCAAGGACCCATGATAACTGGAGTCCAACGGCTTGAGGAGGTTCTGGAAGAGGATGCCCCAAGTAGATCTGCAAGTGTTTAGAAGAGCTGCGCTAGTAGGTGTTTCCAAGCCCATGATACAAGCATCAAGAGCAGCCATATGGCACTATGTTGGAAGTCGAGAAAGGATAATGTGCTCCCGATGAGACAAAGGATTCAACAGGATCACGGTGCTCCCATTGCTGTGTACTGCGACTAGGCATCCAGATTCTTCGCAACAAATCAACGTAGTCCTTTTCCCAGCTAATGCTAGAAAGGTGACATCAAAAAGCTAGTAATCCATGACGGATGCGAATGTCACTGCACTAGATTCACCGATATCTTTGGATTTTAGAATCCAAGGGTCAAGCAGGCATGCCTCACCTGAACGAGTGTAGTTCACTCTTACAGATTACTTTGAACCTGATGAAATCTCTTGCATCACTGATCTTATTAGTGATGCTCACAATAAGATCTGGCATAAGATTTTCTTAGGAAGGATCCATGATTGAGCAGAGATTGACTTGACTGCCAAATAAGAAGGTAGAGGGTGAACAATGGAGGACTCCTAATAGATAGAGAAGGGGGAAGTTATGGATGAGGCAGGGGTTGCGGTTCCAAGAAAGCGAAATGATGAGGGAGGGGAAGTGGTTGCACTAGTAGATTTTTGGCCTATTTCCATAGAGTCTATTAGGCATACATCCCCAGGCTCACGAGTAGGCCCTGTACGGCCCACTCAGGGGCGTACTCGGATGAGATTAGGGCTCGGGGGCTACGCGGCAGGGAAGCATGGCCCACTCGGACTCCTAAAGACTAGTTGGAATATATAAGAAAACTATTCTATCTAGACCGAGTAGGACTCTATAACCATACCCAACTAGGTTTCTACCCTGTAACCCTGCTCCCCCGATCATATAAGGGTGGGCAGGGACCCCCTCCAAACAGATCATCTAAGTTCAATACAATCAACACACAGGACGTAGGGTACTACGCAATCTAGCAGCCCGAACCTGTCTAAATTGTGTTCCTTACATCACCATCGACTCCTTGATTCTCGACAACACCCACCGCACAAAAGATCGCCTAGGGTACCCCCTAGGTGGGTTGCCGGTCTCAAACACCGACAGCTGGCGCGCCAGGTAGGGGTCGTCACCGAGTTTCTCCATGCAAGTTCGATGGCATCTATCATTATCAAGCTTGCTTTCACCTTTGAGGCAGGCGCAACCTTTGTTTTCGGATCCTGGCTTTGCATCGCCGACGGTGCTGGATCATTTCAGCACCACATCATCAGCATCCAGGAGAAGGAACCTCTCGACGAAAGCTTTCTTCAGCAAGAGATGGAAGATTTCGTCGAGGAAAACCAAGTTTTCAAAGTCAACAACACCGAGTTCGACTACGGCTCCGACTCGACCTCAACTCGAACTAGTCGGCACAAGCTAAAGCCCCAGTCACCTCGCAAGTCGACTTCGACTCAGAGACGATACCCGTACGGACTCCGCAACACAGCCGAAGTCTACCAAGGTCTCCTTACTCGAACCCAACTCGAACACCGGGAGGATATGGACTGCAACCTCGACTCGGGCTACGTCCAAGAAATTCCATTATCAGGTCCAGCGCAAGGTCTGGTAGTTACCTCAACTCCACACAGCAGATTCATTAACTGGCCAGGGATGAAGCCATCTTTCCTTGCCCATGACTACGAGTTGCGCCTTGTCGCTCACACAGACAACCTGTCATATCAAGAAGGCGTCCCGCTCACTTCAAACCGCGAGAAAAGCACTACAGAAATTGCAACATCAAGCTCTGGAAGCTACTACCCAGACAGAGAAATTTTTGTCATCACTCAAAACAATAATGTGGGTACTAGCCAAAAGAGAACACCTCGACAGATAGCACAGCCCAATAATGTTTCAGAGGATGAGTCATCGGCTAACGCCCCGCAAGACGAAACTTCCAAGCAAAGAAACCAAAGAAGGGCACGAAATATTACTCGGGCTGAGCGTCGACAACTGCTAGCCACAAACATCCCTATCATGAACCTTGAAAGATCATTCGACGCAATACAAGCCCAAGAACACAACACTCCACTCGCAGCAATCGCCTCAATCAATCTCATATCAACTCTCATACCTCACGACAGAGATAATGAATTAACAGCTCAACTCGCGTAGAGAGGCAATGGACTAATCGCACAACTCGCAGAACAAGCTTACAAACTACTCGATAAAGAATCACCAATCCCATCTGTTTCTCACAACTCGGCCCATCGAGAGGGCAGCAGGGGTGCCGCAGCCAACAATGGCCATCACGAAGCTCAAAGAAACAACAATGAAGTAGACAACCAACCAAGGCAACATAGCCAAGGACAAAGCAAATGCGAGGCCCCAATATGACATAAAGACGTCGGAGATGCCAGCTGCACCAACTCTGCAAAAAGTCCTCGCCATGGCAGAAAAAATCACGAAGTATCAAATTTCAGCGAT
The DNA here is from genome assembly GCF_000263155.2 of Setaria italica. Lineage (NCBI taxonomy): Eukaryota > Viridiplantae > Streptophyta > Magnoliopsida > Poales > Poaceae > Setaria > Setaria italica. Next base: position 4,818,358 of record NC_028456.1, on the reverse strand, counting down.
CTACAGGAAATAATCAATAGTCGTCGCAAACGCAAACGCGAAGTCGACAATTATAACCATTTCCCTGCTTTCACCACGCGGGTAATGAGGATAAGGTACCTAAAAAATTCAAACCAATAGGAATCACTAAGTATGATGGCAAGCAGGACCCAGTCCAATGGCTCCGGTGTTACTCGTTGGCAGTTTAGGTAGCCGGAGGCAACGATGACACAAAGGTCATCCATTTTCCCATATGCATGGAACCCGCACCTCTAACGTGGCTTGAGTCACTAAAACCTAGAACAATTGACTCTTGGGAAGATTTGACAAAAGCTTTCACCAACAACTACACGGGCTCCATGACCCAACCAAGCAACAAGATTGACCTAAGTCAAGTAAAACAAAAAAAAGGTGAGACACTATGACTACCTGCGTCGATTCTTCGAGAAAAGGCTACTATAGTCGACATTTCAGAAACAGACATCATCGAGTGCTTTCAAAATGGCCTCTACGATCGTCGAACATACCAAGACTTTGGCAGATGACGATCGATCACTGTCAAGGATCTCAAAGTCATGGTACAACAATGGGCAGACGAAGAACATAAAGAGGGTGAGCGATTCGGCTCCCATCGCAACCACAGGCGCGACAATAACAGTCATGAGCAAGACAGGAACTGGAATACCGATACTCGAAATAACTACTCGAGTAACTCAAACCGCAAATGCAAGCTTGACAACACTGTTGCTTCTATGACCAACTCAGGAAAGAAAGGATCTCGCAAACGCGACGAAGGACCCACCTTCATCGAACTACTCAAGAAACAATGCCCATGGCACCCAAACAACAAACATTCAGCGATAGATTGCTACAGCATGGGCCGAGTAATGCAAGATTTACCCGCACCACCACCTCCAGAAGAATATAATCATAAAAAGGATAAGGGCAAAAATAAAATCGATAAGGATGAAGAAGGCGAGGGAGACTTCCAGACCGCCTCCAAAACAGTCAACGTTATTTTTGGTGGAATCCCGAGTACCGCATCCAAACGATCCAGCAAGCTGGTACTCACAGAAATTATGGCCATCGAGCCAGCTGCTCCCACACCACTAAAATGGTCTGAGGTACCCATAACCTTCAGCAGAAGGGATCAATGGACAAGTTTCTCAGAATCAGGCAGATTCCCCCTAGTACTCGATCCTGTTATCGCAGGCTCAAGATTGACCAAAGTACTCATCGATGGTGGAAGCGGACTCAACGTCATCTTCACCAAAACACTAAGAAAAATGTGTCCTGACATCACAGATATGCTCACTCCAACGGACTCACCATTTTACGGGATTGTACCAAGAAATGCAGCCATACCATTAGGCCAAGTCGTCCTACCAAAAACTTTCGCCACAAAGGAACATTACCAAACCGAGTACATCAGATTTGAAGTCGCCGACTTCGAAACCTCTTACCATGCCATACTCGGGAGACCAGCTCTGGCCAAGTTTATAGCTATACCACATTACATCTACTTGTTACTCAAGATGCCAGGACCCAAGGGAGAATTAATGCTACAAGGAGACCTAAGGAGATCCTACGAATGCGACACCGAAGCCATGGAGATCGCAACATCTTCTCAAGCGCCTAGCCCTATGCAACAAGTTCTCTCAGCTTCAAAGAAACTTCATCCGACAGAACTCGAAATCCTAGAAAACAAATCAGGGCCAACAAAAGCAAAGCCAGCAAGTGAGAGAGATTTCAAAATAGTTGATCTCCAGACTAGCGACTCTTCTAAGACAGCTCTGATTGGAATAGGGCTAGATCCCAAATAGGAAACCGCGCTCATTAGTTTTCTTTGGGCTAACCATGATATCTTCGCCTGGAAGCCAGCCGACATGCCTGGTGTGCCCAAGGAACTGATTGAGCATTCACTAAATGTTGATCCCAAAGCTACCCCAAAACGACAACGCCTATGGAGGTTCGCCCAAGACAAAAGGGAAGCAATTAAAAAAGAGCTTGCCAAACTACTTGCAGCAGGGTTCATCAAAGAAGTTTTTCACCCTGATTGGTTAGCCAACAATGTACTCGTCCGCAAGAAAAACAACAAATGGAGAATGTGCGTCGACTACACGGATCTCAACAAACATTCTCCAAAGGACTCTTTTGGACTAACCTAGATCGACCAGGTAGTCGATTCTACTGCCGGGTACGATTTACTCTGCTGTCTTGACTGCTATTCAGGTTACCACAAAATAAGCCTCAAAGAAGAAGACCAAGCCAAAACAGCCTTCATCACTCCGTTTGGGGCATTCTGCTACAAAACAATGTCATTTGGGTTAAAAAATTGCAAGCGCAACTTATGAGTGCGCTATACAGATGTGCTTCGAGAAGCAATTACACCGCAACATAGAAGCTTACATGGACGACGTAGTCGTCAAAACAAGAAAATAGGAAGATCTAATCACCGATTTGGAGGAAACCTTCTCAAGCCTGCGAGCTTTCCGCTGGAAACTTAACTCTACCAAATGCATTTTTGGTGTACCTTCTGGCAAACTACTCGGGTTCATCATTAGCCACCGCGGCATTGAGGCCAACCTGGAGAAAATATCTGCCAGCACAAATATGCAAGCACCAGCTGGCATCAAGGATGTGCAAAAACTCACAGGCTGCATGGCAACCCTTAATCGGTTCATCTCGAGACTTGGAGAACACGGACTACCGTTCTTCAAGCTTCTCAAACGTCAGGATAAGTTTCAATGGACAGAAGAGGTAGACAAAGCCTTGACACAACTCAAGGACTTTCTGTCAAAACCACCAATCCTCACTGCTCCATCCCCAAATAAAGACTTGCTCCTATACATAGCTGCTACCACTCACGTCGTCAGCACCGCAGTAGTAGTCGAACGGTCTGAAGCAGGTCACACTTATAAAGTCCAGAGACTTGTTTACTTCGTCAGTGAAGTAACCTCAGACTCCAAAACTCGGTAGCCACCAATACAAAAGCTGCTCTACGCAATTCTGCTCACTTCACGAAAGCTGCGACATTACTTTCAAGAACACAGCATAACAGTCATCACCGACTTCCCGCTTGGCGAAATCCTTCACAACAGGGATGCAACGGGTAGAATTTCAAAATGGGCAGTAGAGCTCGGAGCCCTATCCTTAGACTTCAAACCAAGTACCAAGAACAGCTATCAAATCTCAAGCTTTGGTCGACATCATGGCTGAATGGATGGAAAATCAAGTACCAACACCAGTTAAGAGGCCAGAGCACTGGTTCATGTACTTCGATGATTCCCTCAAGCTTGAAGGAGCTGGCGCAGGAGTACTCTTGATTTCCCCAAAAGGAGAACAACTCAAATACGTCCTTCAAATCATTTGGGAAGTCTCAAACAATGAAGCCGAATACAAAGTGCTGCTACACGGTCTTTGTCTTGTAATCTCCCTTGGAATCAAACGACTACTAGTATACGGCGATTTGCTAGTCGTCATTAACCAAGTCAATGACGAGTGGGATCGAAACAAGGAAAACATGGACGCTTACTGCAAAGAAGTCCACAAACTAGAAAACAAGTTCTCAGGCTTCGAATTTCATCATATTGTCCGTGACAACAACGTAGCTGCTAACGTATTATCAAAAATGAGCTCAACTCGTGCAGAAGTTCCAACAGGAATTTTTGTACACGAGCTCCATAAGCCATCCATACCAAAACAAATCACACCACTAGTCATCAAACCTACCAAAACCAATCAGGAGCTCATGATGATAGAAATCGACTGGAGATCACCTTTCGTTGACTACATCAAAGATCATAAGTTGCCATCTGATAAAAATCAAGCTGAGCAAATTTCGTGACGAGGAAAAAACTACGTTCTAGTCGGGGACAAGCTCTACAAGAAAAGCGCATCATCAGGGGTACTCATGAAATATGTTACCCGAGAAGAAGGCCAAGAAATCTTAGAAGAAATACACAAAGGAATCTGTGGTAATCACGCCTCTTCACGAACAATCATAGGCAAAGTTTTCAGAGTAGGCTTTTACTGGCCCATGGCATTGGCCGATGTAAAACAATTGGTCCGCAAATGCCAAGGCTGCTAGTTCTTCACTAAGCAGCAACACGTCCCCACCTACAAACTCATCACAATCCCTCCAACATGGCCTTTCACTTGCTGGGGGCTAGATATGATAGGACCACTACCAATTGCGCCAGGAGTCTTCAATCGAGTTCTCATAGCCATCGACAAATTCACCAAATGGATCAAAATCAAACCCATCACTTGCCCCAAGGCAGATCGAGTCCTCGACTTCCTGGATGAAATTGTACATCGCTATGGTTTCCCAAACAGGATAATCACCGACCTAGGATCCAACTTCAACAACCATGATTTTTGGGAATATTGCGAGAATAGTGGAATTGACGTACGATACGTCTCGGTTGCTCACCCAAGGGCCAATGGACAAGTTGAGCGTGCCAACAACATGATACTCGAAGCACTCAAGAAAAGGCTACACGACATCGGCAACACAAGAGGAGGCAAATTGCTCAAAGAACTACCTAATGTCCTGTGGGGACTACGAACCCAACCATGCAAGTCTACCGGGTTCTCCCCCTATTTTCTTGTATATGGATCAGAAGCTATCCTCCCCGCAGATGTCATGTGGCAGTCTCCTGCAGTCGAACAATATGATGAAGGAATAGTCTGGAAGAAACAAGATGTGCAGCCCTAATTCAATCAGGCAGATACATCGACGGGTTAAGACGCTACCACGACCGCAATATTAAAGAGCGATCCTTCAACTTAGGCGACATGGTCCTCAAACGAATCCAGGACACATCAGGGTTGCACAAGCTCAACTCGCCATGGGAAGGTCCCTACATCGTATCCAAGGTCATAGGACCCCGAACATACAGACTACGAGAACTCTCAGGTGAACAAATACCAAATTCCTAGAATATAGAACATCTTTGTCGCTACTACCCGTAGTAGACTACAGAGCATGTACTCAGGCCTTCGCCCCAAGTTTTTCAAACAAACCCCTATTCTGGGCCACTCGGGGCCTCCAGCCTGACGAGCTCCAATGCTCCGATCTCCGACTTGATTTCATCAAAATCCCTACAAGTCACTATGGGCTATTCACAGCTACTCGAGCTCTCCGACTGCGAGCCCCCACGCTCTACTCTCGACCAACGACTTGCTTTCATCAAGTCTCCGATTCATCAACAATCCCTAGAAGTACCTGCAGGCACTAAAGCTTCAGTACGAGTTCTCAACTTCAGAAGAAAAGCAGTTTTCGCAAAAACCACGACTGCATCATTTAGTCATTTTTTACTCAAGCAAGACCGACGCAATCATCAAATAAACTCAAGATTGCTTTGAATGGGATAATTTTTTGAAGTTACATACGATTACTCAGAACAGATCCAGGGTACTCAAAATACAATAAAACAGCACAACAAAGACTACAAGCAACTGCCTACTGGTAGTCTACACACAAGCCTCGGGCTTTTACTGTATCACAAGGATACACAGGCCTGGCGACTATTAGAACACCAAGGTGTAAGCAGTATCAAAAGGCAGGGCCTGCATGCAAGGAAGCTGCGCAGTACGCAGCCATATCCTGGTCGTCCTCCCAAACAACACCAGGAATTCCTTTACTGCCGCTCCCTCGACAGCGGCAATGATGAATCCTCGGCGCAGCATAAAGGAGAAAAAGAACCAAGAATGCTCCCTTGCTAGCTTCAGCGCACCGTCCCACACTGCACGCCACACCTCCATCTCTAATAAGAGAGCCGGATAAAGACCGCGGCACCCATCACCCATCACTCGCGAGTTCTAGCACAGACTTAGCTGGATTACGAGCTGCAAGATGAGGCACGCGATAAACCCTCCTACGAGGATTCTTCTAGCATCACGGCTACCCCTACGAGCACAAGAGTATGTGCAGGAAAGGTGGCTCTAATCTACGAGGAATCTTCTAGCACCAGGGCACTCTTTGAAAGTTTTCTACAACCAAATAACAGCAATATAAAGCAATCCATTGCTACTCCGGAGAAGCATGGCCTTGGTCGACCCCCCCGGTGGTGTATTTATAGCCAAACGCCACAACCACTACCTACTCGGAAGTTACTGTCTGCTCATGACGACAAGCCTTAAATCACTGACAAGAGTCAACGAGACGCTTTCTGACCCACTCACGTGAAGGCATTCAACCGCAAAAAACAAAAGTGAACAGGTCGCCCGTGCACTCCTCTTAAAAGTGCAGAAAACGTCAGAGTACTTTCGAACAGCAACACCAATAATTGACGTCTGCAGCAGACAATGCGACTACTCGGCTAAAACTCGGACTTGCTCCCCCCAACTACAAAGATTAGCCAAAGACAAGATCATTCATCAAACTTCAAATAAAATTCAGAAATTGTCTCAAATACAACAACAAAGTACTCGGCAAGTTACAACTCGAAGGCTATACACGCCTAAGGCTCTTCCAAAGATACAAATTCAAACATCTTCAAAGCGATCGGCTCAGCCTCCTCGAGATAAAGCAATAAGCATCCTCTGTGCAGTTTCCAGCAACACCGTCACCAACCGCCATCAAATCTGCCCTCAGGTAATATGACTTGACCACTGCAAGGACTTGTTTGCAAACAGCCTTGCAAAGGCCAGCAACCTTACCCGGAGCAGTCTTCAGCCGCTCGACTAGTGAGCGAGGCTCAGCATCATCTTCAAGCGGAGCGATGACATTAACTACGTCCTGCGCAGCACTAGTCAATTCTTGGAGCTCACCTCGAAGCCTTCCTATGGTCCTACCATGATCTCTACAGGCCACCATGGTCATAGCAAGCATAACTCCGTTTTGATTTTTTCTATCCCTCTAATGCTCACATGCAGCCTGAGCTTTAGCCAGTGATGCCCGGAGACGGTCAGCCTCATCAGCTACCCGGTCATGAGCATTCCTCCAGTCAAGAAGCTGGCTACTCACAGCAGCCTCTTTTCTCTTGAGCTCTGCCTCATCAGGGACATCCGTGACGGGTCATCAAAACCCGAGTACTTCGAGCCTGAGCAAGCTCGTTGCTGCAAAGGATGAACCCTCCGCTTAAGAAAACTAGCAGCCACATTGATGCCAGTCAAGCCCAACAATCTCAACTCAGCAATCTGAGTCAACAAGTTAGCAATTTCAGGGGTGTCCTCAGGCTCGCTTACCCAATTCTCCGCATGCTTTGGAGCGTGTCCAGTGACTACTAGTAAGATAGGATCATGGTTTCCAATATAAAACCATCTCTTTTTCCAGTCGCCATGAGAGTCAGGCAAAACATACTCGAGATAAGCACTCAAGTTCCTAAGCTGAAACTCGGCCCCTCTAAAAACCTCCGTCCCAGATGCTCTGGCCTGCGGCTTACAACGAAAAAACTTTCTAAAAAGCTCAAGACTAGGAGGGGCACCCAGGTATACTTCAAACAAATGGACAAAGATAGCCATATGGAGCACGCCATTGGGGTTCAGGTGAACTAACTGAAGATTATAGTACCCGAGAATACCTTTGAAAAATTTGGAAGTGGGCACTGCCAGTCCTCTATTGACAAAGTGTGCAAGCATGACAGTCTCCTTCGGATGCTCCTCAAACTACCACGCATTGCCAAAAGCAGGCCTCCACTCGAGTTCAAGCTTTGATTGAAGAAGCTTAGCATCAACCAAAGCCTGGACCGCTGGTTCCCTCATCACGGAGTGCTGCCAGATGATCCCAGGCAGCGGCGGTGCAGTCTGATTTGTCAGGCCACACTTCGGTGCCAGCAGCACGAGCTCTTTCCCCTTTTTGGATTTGGATCTCACCTTACTGGCGGCCGCAGCTTGCCCTTGGGTTTTCTTCAGTTTCTTACCTATCTTCTTGAGATGCATCAGTCAGCCTCGGGAAAAGTAAAAAAGAGAAGGATCGGCAGCGGATCTCACTCAAGGGCAAGAAGAGAGCAACAATGGTGGCAGCGGCACAAGAAAGGACGGCAGCAGAAAGATGAACAGGAAAGAAGCACACAAAATAGATCTGCTAAAAAAGAACATACTGGGCCCACCCTGTTATATCTCCATCACCTCCAGATTCCAAGCGTCAATTAAGCAACGGTCAGAAATAAATCAGATTTATCACCATAATTCCCAACGGATACTCTGACCAAGAGGTTTGACCACTTCATCGACTACAAATAACCGCCTAAGTGCTCGGGAGCTGCAGATACCGTATCCGCTGGACAAAGTTTTCTTTTTTCTGAAGACTACTAAAGCAAAAACACAGGATTGACCCTCAGCCTGATTCTTCGATTCAACCTAAGGCTCGGGGGCTACTCTATATGGAGTGCGATAGTCATCGCACTACCATATAATCTCCAAGGAAAAAGTAACTCGAAGCAACAACAGACGAAGAGTACCTTCTAGCCACATGACAGTACTCAGTACTCGAAGACATCACAACAAAGCACCGGGATTTACTCGGATAACGACTTCTGAGTACTCGGACTTGTTCCACTCGACTACAAAGTACTCGGGGGCTTGTCGGGCATACATCCCCAGGCTCACGAGTAGGCCCTGTATGGCCCACTCAGGAGCGTACTTGAATGAGATCAGGGCTTGGGGGCTACGTGGCAGGGAAGCGTGGCCCACTCGGACTCCTAAAGACTAGATGGAATATATATGGAAACTACTCTATCTAGACCAAGTAGGACTCTGTAACCGTACCTGACAAGGTTTCTACCCTGTAACCCTACTCCCCCGATCATATAAGGGCGGGCAGGAACCCCCTCCAAACAGATCATCTAAGTTCAATACAATCAACACACAGGACGTAGGGTATTACGAGATCTAGCGGCCCGAACCTGTCTAAATTGTGTTCCGTATGTCAGGATCGACTCCTTGATTCTCGATGACACCCACCGCACAAAAGACCACCTAGGGTACCCCTAGGTGGGTTGCCAGTCTAAAACACCGACAGAGCCCATTGCAACAATTCAAATTTGGATGCGATAGATAGGTGTTATTGCCACCATTGTGGAATTCCGTTGCAAAAGATTGATGTTGTCGCAACCATTTGAAAATTGGTGGCAAATAGCTAATTCTGTTGCGACATGTGCTTTGTGTTATTATAATGATTTTTTTGGCAATATATAAGGGTTATTGCCATGAAATACAATATTGTTGCAAGTAGTAAGCAATATTGCCACTAATTTATCACGTTGCCACAGAGCCCATGGCAACAATAGAAAATATGTTGCAATAGATAGTTGTTATCACCACCAGTTGAAAAATGGTTGGAAGTCGCTGTAAAATTTGCCACAATTATTTTGCATTGTTATAAAGCTTTTTTTTGTTGCAATATGCAAGGCTTATTGCCACTAAATTCAAAATGGTTGCAAGTCGTAAACAGTATTGCCACAAATTTGGTGTGTTGTCTTAATTCGTATGTGCGTTGCGATACATTTATCTATATAGCAACAAAAAATAAGTGGTTGCATGAAATATGATGTTATTGCCGCTAATTATTCAGATCTGGAGGAGACTTATCAACATGATGGCTTAATAGGAATCCTGGGGTTGAACGCGCAATCGCTGCGCTGCTTACCAGGATCTTTGGATGACTTTTTGTCTCTGTTGGCATTGGATTCTTTTCGACATGGTCTTCCTGGAGTTGAAGCAGTTGCTCAATTGGAAACATAGATGACCACTTTCTGCAACATATGGTCCAATTCGTACAAACAAACAGAATGGCCCAAGCAAAAACTGAAATCCACGTTCACATATAAAAAATGGAAACAAATCTGGTAAGGTATAAACGATGGAAACAAATCTGGTAAGGTATCGGTCAAGTGAAGCCCTTGTGTGGAAGTCTCATAATATATTACAAGAACAATACATCGTGAGCAACAATTAATCTAGCACTTCTTGCATTACAAAAGCATCTATTCCACTCTAGCACTAGAGGTTCCAGCATGGATTATCTAATTTATGTACAGACCAAACTAAACAGTTTGTCAACCAACTTGTTAACCTACCTCTTGTCTAATGCTTCAAGTAGCTTTTTGGCCCTCCGTTTAATTTTTTCAAGCTTCTTGGCCATGTCATCAAGCTTCTTATTTGCCTGATTCTTGTAGTTCTTGAAAATTTCTTTCAACTGCTCCAAACCAGTCTGCAATATATGAAACAATAAGTCAGGTCAAGTTTCAAGACTAGCAGCACATGAACTCATTAATTTGGATAGGTGGACAGGGAGACTTGGATGGACAAGATAGATCATACCAATAGCCGAACTAGAAAATTCACACACCAAATCTGGCATATATTAAAGCAAAGAAGAGAAGAACAAATCTTGGCTTTGAAATAAAAAGCAAACTCATGTAAACATCCATGGATAGAGAAATAGCTTCAGAGAAATAAGAATGTGCTATAAGAAATAGTAATAGCTTCAACATGTTATCTCTACTTGATTGGAAAAACCAAAATGCAAGAGAATATAAATAATAATGGAAAATATATCATAAAATCAATTTCTCTAACTCTTTGCAACCAAATTAGGAGTTTCTACTCAACTAGGAGCTGAGGCATCTTATTCAGAGGAGATTTATCAACATGGCTTTCAGAGACACAGGGAAAATATATAGACTGCAACTAGGAGAAGTAGTGTAGACATACATGCTTACAGCCTAAACTCTCACTGATTCACACAATTCCACCAAATGCGATGATATTTGGCTCAATACCAATATCACTGAACTCTAGGCATCTAACAATATGCAACATGATGATATAAGAGCACTCATTAAAATTATTCTACTACAGTGAGAAAGGACAAGCTGCATATAGGTTGTTTCAGATAGGCATGTGAGGTATCAATTGCCTCTGCCACTAACATGGTTATATAGAATTAGGGATCATATATTATCACAAAATGTAAATACTTCCTAGAACAAATGTATACTTCGCAGACAGATTTTCAAGCTACCATTGTCTGTTTTCAACTCTGTTAGCAATTTTTTAATATTTATTAGCTAAGATCAGCACACAAGAACCCCAAACATCATTGACTTTGAGCGCGTAGGGTTGGATAGAGCTGCCCAGTACCAGGGTTGCTTTGCAGCCAAACACCACCGACTTTGTGTAACACCCATTGTTCCCACAAATACAAAGATATAGATACATGAACCACCAGTAGTTCTCATCACATTCCAGTTTTGATATCCCACATACAAGTCATCATTCATTAGTACCAAGCTCATACATGAAGAAAGAAATGGACCTGGCAATACAATAACTCAAGAGGGCATCAAGAAATGCAGAATACACTCCAGACACATGCCAAAATACTTCAATCATTTAATTATAATTAGTTCAACAGGCACATAGCACCCATCAAAACTTTAACAGGTAGTTTACTAGCACATCATTCCTCATGTCTGAACAAAAAGCAAAAGCACATAAATTGAGCCTTCCATTGAAGGATCATTTTCTTCTTTGATGCAAGTGAAGTTCTCGATGACAGCAGCAAGACAATGTCTTCATCGGATCAGAAATCCCGTCTAATCGAGCACTACAAGCGCATATTATTTGCCCCCAGATCCACTATCTAAGAGAGTTTATTTTAGCCTAGTAACCGTATAGTTGAAATCATGCTATTATCCAATTTCTTCTCACTTACAGACTAACAGTTAAGCCCTAGTCATGATTGGTGCATGCATAGATAATAAAAACATATGAAAAAGTAAGAACAATACCATCCTATCGATGCAGTGGTCGCATTCTTCGTCAATCTCGTCATCTAACTTTTTGTGGGAGTCAGATTTGGAGTCATGGATGATGAGGTCGATGTTGTTTGCCGTCGGCATGGCCTCCGTGATAACTATATTGGAATCGGAGGCATCACTCTGCTCCTGTCGAGCGTTCACCGGGGACAACCCCCTCACGGCTGACCATGTGGTCGGCCGCCTCTTCACGCCGCTGTCCAAATGGGGACTACACGAGGAAGAACCCTCACCACGGCAGCCCCCACCTCCCGCGGTGAGGGGCTTCGACGGCATCCCCAGCTTGCTGACCTTCTTGGCTCGGGCAAACCGACTCCTAGCGTCATCCTTGGCCCGAGCGGTGCGAATCTTGGGGAAGGGATTTGGAAGGGATTTGTGGATGGGAAGCGGCCGGGACTGGGGAGCGGCTGGGACTGCGGAGCAGAGCGGATCTTGGTGGAGCAGTGTGGATCTTGGCGGAGATGAGAGGAGGCGGATGGGAAGGAATGGGAGAGAGGAGGCGGATGGGATGAGGAACAGGAGGGGAGGAACAGGAGGGGAGGAAGTGAGGAGGTGGACGATGTGGGAGAGAGGAGGCGGACGGGACGAGGAACGGGAGGGGAGGAGGGGGAGGAAAAAAAACAATTCGTGTGGCGCTGGGCTCTCCCGCGGGGTGGCTTTTTGCAAGTAAAAAATGGCCTGGGTGGTTGCAGCATGGCCCTTGGCCGTCGCCCCTTCTGCCCTAGGGTCTGAGCTAGGCCTGATTTACAGGAGGCCTCTCTCCATGTACGTGTTTCATCTATTATCTCCACAAGGTCGCTCTCCAGATTCCTCGTGAGCTCGCGACAAGAGGGCCGGGGAACGGCAGCTTGGTGTGCCCAGCACCGCCTCCAAATCGCACAAGGTCACCGACTCCGATCCTGGGCGCAAGTGTGCTGGCAGCTCGGCCGGTGTTACTCGTTGGCGCGGGCGGCAGCAGGTCGTCCGTACCGTGTGGTCACCTGTGCGGCAGCAGCAGCAGGATGGCCGGTTGACGTGCAGATGAATTTAGATTAGGATGCAAATCAACTCCCGCAAGGATTTTTTTCTGATTTCTTATCAGCCATCAATATAACAAGTTCACCTTGTACTTTGTATGTACACGTATCTACGAAAAATAGCCATGTGTAAAATCATTTTCAAATATAAGGCCCACGTACACAAAGAGGTATTTATAGATCACAAGACAAAGGAAGTTATTGCTGGCCTTTTAAGATGCATTTAGGTTACAATACATAGCAGCTTGTTTCAGACGATAGTTGCTGGCACATAATCAAAGAACTCCATCAAGTAATGCAGAACACCACACTGAGGATTGCATATTTGCATGCTCACATTTGAGATGAACTAAACAATTTCAATAGGGCCTGAAGCTGTCATACTTCTGTAGTTATGTTACAATCCATAGTTTTCTATAAAATGATGCAATCGATATGAACACTATAGTTTTCTCATTGCCCGACAGGTAACAGGTTCCAAGTAGGTTGTGTACAATAATATATCTATGCTTTTACTCTTCATGCAAAGACATAACCGCTCAACCTGAGAGCTTGAGGCTAGGTTTCTCGGAAAAAAAATCCTAATAAAAGAAAAAAATTTACAAGCCTTTGAAGGAAACATAAAAGAAAGTATACTAAATTGACAGCAGCAGCCTAGCCTGTTCTGTTCCACGTGATGATCCATCCAACATTGCTATCCGGCCAGAACTACAACAGCTCCACAATTACAACCTGAGAGAGAAATTGAATGAATACATGCATCCAACAGTTTCATAGTATTAACAGAACTTTCTTTTTTTTTTACCTCTAGCTTGATACTGGACTTAGAATATATAACAAGTTCACCAGGCATGAATCGCAATCTGCATTTGTGTTGGAACATGGTGCACCAGTTTCTCTTGGTATAGCTCCTCCTCCTTGTCCTTCCTTTTGCTTAGAGTAGAAAACCTAATCTTCACTGCATTGTCACTTCTGTTGCAAGGAAACTAAAAAAACATACATAAGCCAATAATCTTAGCTTGCATTTTCCATTTTTTACCCTTTATTTTACCTTGCAGAAAATAGTAATCCAGTAAGATGAGCCACCTCCACTTGTTTCCAAGAACTTTTCGAGCCTGCATAACACTGACAAGAAGAAAAAATGGTGTACTGTTTGACACTTTAAGCTATACACCAAAGAACAATTATGAAGATTAAAACCAAACAATGTGTACAGAACCCTGACTTGTCCCCTGGCTGACATGCCGACAGTTCTAGGTTAGATGACAAACCCAGCCAATAACATGTCATATTGCATTGTGATTGACATTCATACTGGAAATGACATTTAAATTACTTCAAAATCAACCCATTATTCCTCTTATGTTTCAGCAAGCCACCAAACATCATAACAGATTAACAAATAGCATTGTCAGGGATGTTATTTAGAACAAAAGAAAGTTGGATGTCATGGTTATTCTTCAGGTAGTGTGATGAGACCTCCCTGGATGCTGATTACTGGACCACTTGGGAAGGAAAACCCACCAATTAGTAACACACAAATTGTGATTATACTAATTAGTAGGATAAAAATATACTGGAACCACATCAGCATACAATTATGGTCCAATTTTCTTCACATACATCAGAATCAATTGGACCAAAATTTTCTTCTGCTTGCTGCCTTAACTTACCATAAGTGCTCCATGCCAGGAGAAAGTTGAAGGCATATGAGATGATCCATGAACCGAGCCAGTTTACTAAGGTCACCAGGCTTCCTGCTGGTCGTTTCATGTTTATGGGAAAAATCTGCATGATCAGTGACGAATGTAGTAAAATTCATCTCTATTACAGGAATTCTTTTGAGTCTATTAGTTCTGAATATTTTGTTTTGGTTAGTCATCTCATGTTTCTTCTAGTTACAGTAGAAAATGTACCTCTGACATTATAACCCATGGTATCCCCCCATACCCAGTGAAAAGGATCCGATGAAAACCTGGTTGCAAACAGCAAAAAACTTCAGAACAATAGCTCCAAGTGTGTCTGTGAGAGAGACCTCTTTTCCAGTAACAGAGAACACAGTCATACAGAACAGCAGTCGAAGTAGCAGTATGTACCAGAAGGCCAGCCAAAGCGAGCACGTTCAAGTCCCTTTCCCAGTGCTGTTCCTGGAACATAAATACCTCTGGTTGAGCCTAAGAATGGCAATTTGTCGACCTCCTTACACTGACGCAATCGATATTAGAAATTCCAAACCTTAGATAAGAATGACAAACCAACTAGTAGGCATCCCAAGCATTTCCCAGCTGCAGAGACCTGAAAGATTGCAGCATAAATTGTTGGATCCGCCCAGGATCAGCAGCTCGCACAAGCACATTACTCACACGAGAGAGAAGAAGCACACAGAGATGCTAGCTAGTTCGAAGTGGACACACACACACGAACACAGACTCTTGCGGCGATGAACGCCCTTTTTTGGCTTTTTGTATTTCGACTCATTGAACAAATAAACGATTACATGATCTTATAGACCCAGGCGATGATGTGACGCACCCGTCGATCAACATCCTGGTAGTCTAAGTCTCATGCACATGCCGCACGATCCACATGCACAACCGCCAACTGGTGCATGCCATGCCTCCACGATCTGCATGAGACACAACCCTATTTTGATGCAGTTAATAACCTAAAGACTAACTCCACTAACACATGCAGCCTATGCGCTAGCCAAACTAACAGGCTAATTCTATGCGCATGCGACTAACACATGACCATACACAAACTAGCTAAAAGACTTGCATGACATACATGCTAACTACACAAGTCAAGATTAATACTAACAAATTTTCCCCTAATCTTGACTTGGATTATTTTACCATTCTAGACAAACTTTAAAGTAACGTCGATTCCTCGTACGCCGTCACAAGGAGCGCTTCTTCCTTCTTTGGCTTGGGACATTCTCTGGCAAAATGCCCACGGACACCACAATTATAGCATTTACCTTTCTTTCTCGTGGACTTGTCCTTTTGCCAAGCCTGCCACTTGGCCGCTGTGAGCAAGAGCTGACCATCACTGGTCTCGCTGACTTGAGTGCGCCGTCGAGAATGCTCATCGAAGGCCTTCAGCCTCTGAAGCGCCTCCTCAAATGGCATCTTCTCCACATCACAAAACTGCTCGATCCCCGCAACGATAGGGTAGAGCCGATCTGGGACAGTGTTGAGGAGCTTCTTGACCATTGCGGAGTCATCGAGTGTTACGTCGAGGTTGGCGTACCTCGCCGCCATGCCACTGATTTTGCCGGTGTAGTCGTCCAACGGGCTCTCCCTCCTTCATGCGCAGCAAGTCGAACTCGCCTTTCAAGGTTGAAAGACGAGCGACCTTGACGCGGTTGGCTCCGATGAACCTCATCTTGAGGCTGTCCCAAAGCTCTTTCGCCGTCTTCTTTTGTGAGACCTGCAGGAGGATGTCCTCCGGTAGCGCTTAGAGAAGTTGTGCCCTCGCCGTCTTGTCCTTCCGTGCTTCTGCCACCTCACCTTCCGCCGAATTCGTGGCCTCCCAAAGGCCCTGAGCATCAAGAATGGCCTCCATCTTGCTCGCCCACATGGTGTAGTTCATCGAGGAGAGCAGCGGTGCGTGAGCGAGACACCGCTACTTCCCCCAGTACCGTGCGGAACCATCGCCATGGAGTCGAGGTAGTAGCACAGGATCTTGGGCATACACGGCTCTGATGCCAATTGTTGGATCCGCCTAGGATCAGCAGCTCGCACAAGCACACAAACTCATGCGAGAGAGAAGAAGCACACAAAGAAGCTAGGTAGTTCGAAGTGGACACACACACGAACACAGACTCTTGCGGCAACGAATGCCCTTTTTGGCTTTCTATATTTCGACTCATTGAACAAACAAACGTTACATGATCTTATAGACCCAGGCGATGACATGACACACCCGTCGATCAACGTCCTGGTAGTCCGAGTCTCATGCACACGCCACACGATCCACATGCACAACCACCAACTGGTGCTTGCCGTGCCTCCACGATCTGCATGAGACGCGACCCTATCTTGATGCAGCTAACAACCTAAAGACTAACTCCACTAACACATGCAGCCTACGCGCTAGCCAAACTAATAGGCTAATTCTATGCACATGCGACTAACACATGACCATAGATGAACTAGCTAAAAGACTTGCATGAAATACATGCTAACTACACAAGTCAAGATTAATACTAACATAAATATCATAATTCGTTACTGACTTTCAAATTTCAACTACAATTAGTTTACCATCAAAAGTGGCCTCCTTGCAGCCTTGTCCATCAGAAGCACCCCTAATCCAATCATGGGAATCTGAAAACTCAAAACTCTAGTCATATGTCTAACCTCGGCCTTTGGTCCAATTAGTACCCTAGCCTTCACAAGTGTTACCCCGGCATCAAGCAAAACATACACGACCCACATCGTGCATTTGAAAAGAATTTTACTATAGTACAATTGAACAAACACCATGGTCTAGTTCCCACTACAATTTCATAACCTTGGTACAATCACAGTTTAATTGTGCACTTTCTTTTGTTGTGTATATGCAGGAGATTAATCAGTGTGTGTGACTTTGATTTATAAAGAGTTGGAAGGATGTCGCATAATGATGATAGGAGTTGGATGCGGCTGCCACATGTATCAGATGAGTGGCAAAAAGGATTCAAGAAATTTATAGAGACTAGATTTGCAGGCACTTCTAACGGAGATACAGCACCATGTTCATGTTCAAGATGTCGCTCCATGTCATACAGAACAGTTAACGAAGTTAGAAGTCATTTGGTTTTTAGAGGATTTTATGAAAGTTTCATACAAGGGGAAGGAGAAGAAAAGGATTTGTATGAGAGCATCACTGAAGGAGTTGGCAATGATGGTGAATCACGTGATGGTCCTTCTATGAAGGATTTGGTTTCCTCACTAATCAGTGGTGCAATACATGGAGACATCACAGGTAGTGGAACTGAAGAGCCAAATGAAAGCGCTAATAAATTCTTTAAATTATTAACAGAGGCGTAGAAGGAACTATATCCAGGCTGCAAGGAGGCTACTAAGGTCTCATTCATTGTCAGGCTGTTTCAGATTAAGTGCATGTTTGGTCTTAGTAACAGTGCACTGGAGGTTGTACTGTAGCTATTCTCGCTTGTGCTCCCTGAAGGTCATTGTGTTCTAGATACTTTGGATAAAGTGCAAAGGGTAGTTTGTGATCTTGACCTAGACTACGAAAAGATACATGCATGTATCAATGATTGTGTTTTATTTAGAAAGCAATATGCTAAATTGGATAAATGTCCAACATGTGGAGAGTCTAGATGGAAAGCTGTTGATTCAAGTGAGAAGGAGGCAGCGAGTGGTGATGCTGCACCAAAGAAGCGTGTTCCACAGAAAATCCTAAGGTATTTTCCAATGACCCCTCATCTGCAAAGGTTATACATGAGAGCGACCACATTTGAATATATGCGTTGGCATAAGGAGGGACTTGTCCAAGATGGAAAAATGCAGCACCCTGCTAACTCCATGGCATGGAAGCACGTGGATGAAAATTATAAGGAATTTGCTTTGGATCCTCGTAATGTAAGGATGGGTCTTGCATCTGATGGTTTCAATTCATTTGGGATGTTGAACGTGACATACACTACATGGTCTTTGATCTGAATCCCTTACAATTTGCCTCCTTGGTTGTGTTTGAAACAACCGTTCTGGATGATGTAAATGTTGATACCGGGGCCAAAATCTCCAGAAAATAACATTGATGTATATTTGCAGCCCCTCATTGATGAGCTAAAATATCTTTGGCTCAATGGTGTTGAGACATGGGATGCAAAGGTAAAGAAAAATTTCACTCTACATGTTGTTCTACTTTGGACAATTAGACTTCCCAGCATACGGCATGCTATCCGGTTGGAGCACAAAAGGAAAGTTTGCATGCCCATACTGTCACAAGGATACTGACTATTTATGGTTGAAATTTGGTTCCAAGCATTGCTACATGGGTCATCACCGCTTTTTGCCAATGGATCATAGGTGGCGCCGCAAGAAGATTAGCTTTAACAATCAAGTGGAAACCAGGGGGCCTCCAGTACCACAAGATGGGGAAGGGGTGCTGCAACAGTATGAAAGCTTTGAGCAACATTTGGGAACACGACAAGAAAGAGAAAGCAGCATGAAGAGGATACTAGATGGCACAATTGGAGGAAGAAGAGTATTTTTTTTTAACTGCCTTACTGGGAAAAGTTAATTGTAAGGCATAATTTGGATGTGATGCACATTGAAAAAAATATATGTGAGAGCATACTAAAGACTTTGCTTGACATGGCAGGCAAATCCAAGGATAACGAGAAGGCTCGTCTTGACATGGAACATTTGGGCATGAGGAAAGATCAACATCCTTTGGTGAAGAATGACAAATACACTTTGCCTCCAGCGTTGTACAGTTTGGGTCAAGATGACAAGGTATATTTATGTAACTTTCTGCAAGGTGTCAAGATGCCTGATGGTTACGCGTCTAATATCAAGAGATGTGTGGATGTGGCGAGGTGTAAGCTTTCTGGACTCAAAACTCATGACTGCCATGTTATATTTCAGAAACTATTACCCATTATGGTTCGTAACATACTGCCAGAAGAGGTTGTTATACCACTGATTGAGCTTAGTAGGTTCTTCAATGCAATATGTTCAAAGGAGTTGAGCATTGAAGAGTTAGAAAAATTGAGCATTTCGATTAGAGAGACTCTTTGTCGTCTTGAGATGATCTTCCCACTAGCTTTTTTTGATATCATGATGCATTTGCTGATTCATCTTGCTAAAGAGGCTAAACTAAGACCTGTATGCTATAGATGGATGTATCCAATAGAGATGTATCTACCTACGCTGAAAGGCTATGTGCGGAACAAAACCTATCCTGAAGGTTCCATAGCAGAGGGATATATACTAGAGGAGTGCATGACTTTTTGCTCTCACTTTTTGGATGACGTGGACACCAATATTAATGGTCCAGAGCGTCATGAAAGCGTTGCAGTAAATGAACCACCAGCTGGTTTAAGCATATTCAGCAACATTGATTATACTAAGAAAGGATTTGCAATTGAGTCAATTTCTAGGCTAGATATGCAGTGGATGAGGCACTGGATATTAACAAATTGCAATGAGGCTATTCCATGGGTCAAGTAAGTAGTAATTTTAATTTACTTACCTTTGCAATATGCACGTAAATGTTTTTTTTATTGACTTTGTATTGCCCCCTTATGCCCTTTACTATAGTGAGCATATGGATTTACTCAGAAAACAGTCTGTCATGAATGTTGAACAACGTCATAGAGATCAATTTGTAAGCTGGTTCAAGCGTACGGTGAGCAACAATTTAATTTAGCTTTTATTGCTTTTAGTGCACGTGTACTTATATATTGTTGCAAATAGTTTAATTGACAATTAGGAATTTTTTTATACATCTTGCAAATCAACAAACTTTATGCAGAAGGAAAAACAAGTGATGCTATGCATGCATTTTCTCAAGGACCAAACCATCGGGCACGTGTTTTCAATAGGTGCTTCATCAATGAATTTCTGTTAAGAACTGCTCATGTAGAGAAGAATCCGATTACACAAAATAATGGTGTTGTTGTAAATGGTGATGCTACTACTTGCAACATCGACTGTATGGTGTAGTCAAAAGAATCTACGCACTAGATTTTCCTACACAAAAGGAAGTCATCCTGTTTCAATGTGACTGGTATAATGTGCCTGCTGCCAGTAGGAGCACAGGTAGAGGATTCAAGAAGGATCAATATGGTATTATAGATATCGATACAACTCGATTGCGATATTTAAATGAACCTTACATTTTGGGGACACAGGCTCAGCAAGTGTTTTATGTGAAAGGTTCGAAGAAACCAGATTGGTGCACTGTTATCAGAATGAACCCTAGAAATGTGTTCACCATGCCCGAATCAGTAAGTACAGATAACGAGGAAGAAATTGATGTTGACTCACTTGACGTCAGAGTGGGAGATATGATCGATTTGGGTAGACATGAAGAGTTGACAGATTGATTGGACTAGGTCAGGCATTGAAGGTGTCACTGGTGACGCTTCTGTTATTCAAAAGGCACTTGCTGAATCCGTACCTAAACCAAGAACTATTGGCTTAGCAGATGAAGAAGAAGAAGATGACACCGACGACTACATCGACGATGGATACGTTGCACCCATGAATTCTATTGTGGAAGGAGCGGAGGATGTGTTTTTTTGTTTAAGTGTCATAATTTGTAGCACCTAAGTTTGAACTGTTTTAATTAAAAATAAACATTTTTTCCCTAAGAGGTCACACCCATATCATATATTGGCTACTTAAGCTATTTCTATCTGATGTTGAACTTAAAATTGTCATGAAAAAACATTAAACATTAAAACTGTGTATGCATCCAGATTACAAGATAAGCAACTACACTAGATAGAAGTTTGCTATTTATCTTAACTAGTCATATAGAAAGGATTGTAATTTTCAGTACCTCTTCTTTTTCAATCTCAGTGGCAGTACCTTATCTTGTGGATTCAGGATGCAGTATCTTATCCCGATGGACACAAGCCAAAGGCCAATCATAGACTCATACAGAACCCCATACCTACACAATAAGAGAATTCCCATGAAAAAAAAGCAGGAGTGTGTAGTGAGAGCAAAAATCAACCATGCAGGGGAAAACAACACTGGAGTGGCAGTTGGGTTAGGGAAGGCAGAGGCGTCCTGTTCGGAGTCCAATCGGGGAGGTGCCGGCATGCACCTCTGGGTCGGCATAGAAGCAGCGCCGCATCGGACTTCAAGTGGTGGTCCCCTTGGTTGCAGAAGGAGCCAGGGCAACGCAGGAGCTCGGGGTGGCGCAAGGGTCTGCGGGTAGGGAGGGGCGATGATGCGGGCGAGGGGTGAGGACGGGCCTAGAGGGGAGGGAGACGCAGGATTTGGGGCCTGGTGTTGGAGGTATGCCCTAGAGGCAATCATAGAGATGATGATATTCCATTTGTATCCATGATTTGTATATTGTGTTCATTGAATATCCATTAAAGGCTACTTGAATTGATTTGCAATTATGTGAATTGTATGTGAAACTCTTTACTTGTATGGTTATTCTAAAGTTGTCCCTAGTCGGAGTTCATGTGAGGACACACATGAATATTAGACTAGCACATGTATTAGTTGATGACTATGTTTCACAAGTTATGGACATGGAGATGTTAAACTAATAATGTGGGCACATGTGGAGACATGTGCTAGGACTGACCCAACACGAGAAGTAGTTCTCACTTTACACAACACGAGGACCACTTTTTGATTTTACATTACTTTGCCGGGGCTAGTTGTCAATAAGGGCAGCGTCAGTTTATATTATTACCCTGTTCTCTTCCCTTGTAGAGTAAGCTACTTCTTCAATCTTGCAACCACAAAAAGAAACCCCTGTTTGGTATTGCATCTCTTCCTCTCCCCATGGCGCCATCATCTCCTAGAGTGACGGTGTATGTCACATCCTATGATGAAGAGGAGAAAGCTCCAGGGCTGATGGATTCGGAGCCGAGCGATTTGTTGTCTCCTAGAGCGACGGCGGACAATCCTCTGATGATTCGAAGTTGGTGGAGCAAATCAAAATTGCCGATTAGGTGCCTCTCTGATGTCGCACCATTCGCAAGTCAGCCAGAGGTGGTCATGGTTAGGGGTGTGGAAGCACCGCCACTCGCCTAGGCACCACCGTCCTCATGCGCGGGGCTCGAGGAGGTAGAAAGGGACTGCGACCATCCTAGTTGGTCGGCGGCAATCAATCTCTACCATCCTCGTTGAATAGCGGCCTTGGACCTCCTTCATGGTCCTTGACCGGTGGCCATGGAGCGACGCCATCATTTGTGGGCAGCGGCACTAAAGGGACGGCCTCATCCATGGGCGGCATCCAAGGAGGTCCGCCATCTTCCACGGGTGGCGGCAGCGGAGGTACGGCCTCATCAACGGGTAGCTGCATCAAGGCCCCGGACACACCATCGACCAAGAAGCGGCACCTCGATTAGTGGTACTAGTACAAGAAGTAGTAGTGGTAGTAGTAGTAGTGGAAGTAGTAGTAGTAGAAGAAGAAGAAGAAGAATTAGTGGTAGAAGAAGAAGAAGAATTAGTGGTCGAAGAAAAACAAGAAGAAGAAGAATTGGTGGTAGAAGAAGAAGAACAAGAATTGGTGGTAGTACTAGTAACAATCTATTATCATCTAAGATCTATATCGCATTGTGATGCGGTTTTGTCTTCGATCTTGATCCCAATGTGATGTGGTTTTTTCTTGTCGATCTAGATTCACTTTCATCTAGTCTTTTCAAATAATAAACAATGGACTTTTCCCTTGGTTTAACCTTTACACAACTGTTGTGAGACCAAGAAGGTCTATTGCTTGCACGTTTATCCGGTCAGTTCAAAAATAGAGCAACGAACTTTTCCCCTTCCTTACTAAAGTTTTTTTCCCTTGTGGATGCTTTACACTGCTATTGTGAGATCAAAAAGGCCTATTGCTTGCGCTATCATCCGGTCTATTAAAAATCAGGGCAACGGAGTTTTCCCCTTACCCACTAAACTTTTTCCCCTTGTTAGAAGAAGATATCTTGGGCCATGTCAATGTACCAATCACAAATGCAACAATGTGTCTTAGAACATAGATAAATATGACCATTTTTATTACAAACGACACACTATAACAAGTACAAATGACACACTCTGACTGTTCTTATTACAAATGACATAAATGCATACATAGGCATAGATCCATTGTCGGTACAAATTCAGCGATACACTCTAACACAAGAATCCAAGATACATAGGTATACATCCACTATGGGTACAATGACACACTCTAACGAATGAAGCACTACAGCACATAGGCATACAAGTGGTGCACCGACATACTATTACCATCATGGGCTCATGGCAATCCCATGACAGCAAGGAATTCAGCAAAACGGCCATCCTGGCACAGATACTCTTCTAAATCATGATGCCTCACCCTAGTATCCCACACCTATGCAGGTGAAACGGTGATGGTATGTGCATGGAACACGAGGTGCCATTGCCAGCGACTCAGCGGCGGGAATCAAGACTAAAAAGGCATTTTAGAATAGGCCATTAAAGACATTTAATGGGTGTTCATGATCGCCACTGTTGGAACAATGTGCATATCTGCACTATACGGACGTGCCAATTCAAGACTGGTAACGGACGTTCATGAATGGCCGTTTCGGAACGACACACTCCCACCTATAAGAGGTGGTGTATCCACAAGTCGATCATTGTCATTTGCAGTTATGACATTACACACTACCATGTTCCCTTTGTCACAAGTTGACTTCTAGTCTCAAGCATGGAAGCAAAAGCAAAAGGAACTATTGGGCACTACAAGGAATCCAGTACATTCATGATCAGAGGCCATCAATGGAGGATATGTTGCTATCCTAAGGGTATTCATCATCTGTGGTACCCACCAGCAAGACCAAAAGGAATTTCCATCATCCTCGTTCTGATGAACAACGCGCAAAAGATAGGTGTCTCGTTGCTATGAATACGCATCCTCACGTATACACTCATATGGTCAACCCTGTGAATGCTTGCACGTAGGTTTAAAGGACTTGAATTCAGGAATGGGAAGCTACAACAAGGCTTTAAATGCCTTGTGGGGCATCATGAAATTGAGCGCATGTGGGACCATTCCGGTCGCGTAAACATATCCTAGAGGATGACTGCATTGAAGTTCCACCTCATCAGTAGGCAGAAGCATATGTACAACAATTGCAGCCCAAGCCCTTGTGGACGTTGTCTTCAACATAGGCGAATGTGTGATTTGAGCGAGATGGATCGATGTGGTGGCACTATCTCGTGTGATGGAGGCATTGCTCTACGGCAGCGGAGTGGAGTCAATGTCATAAATTCTTTCAATCAGTCCAATGTGCCAATGACCCAAGTCTCATGGCGGTTTTCAAAAAGTTTCATCTCCCGCTACCGAGCACAAAGGTAGGATCTGAAATTTTGAATTCCCCGCTCCTCCTCCTAGTTCTCCCCCGTTATATATAGTAATATCAATAAAAGAGGGGATCCAAGCCTCCTGCACCCCACCTGGTAATTCCAAAATCAGCCCCCTCTCCTCTTCCCGCTAAATAGCCCTTGTAGATCTGCGGTGGCGGCAGCAAGCGCGGTCTCGGCAACACTGTCAAGCTGGACGGGCGACTGGCTACCTCAATGACTTTTGACGGGCTACCTCGGCGATGAGTAGCGGGCTTCCTTGGAGACAGGCTTGACGCTAGGAGATGGTTCAAGGCCGTCACTCTATCGGCTTCCCTGAGGCTACCACCGATGGCTGCCATGCTCGAGTACGTGCGAAGAAGACCGAGGAAGCGACGCATGCTTGGGCTACTCCATCGAGGCGACATTCGACACCTCCTTCTCTCCGTATTCATCAGGTCAGTGATCTCCTCCCCATATTGTTAAATTCAATTATTAGATTGCTTTTCCATGCTCTTTTGCTTTGAATATTTTAGTTTCTTTGGGGAATGTGGATCTGTTGTACCCTATTGCGAGAGTTGGTGAACATTACTACACCAGATCCCCTTTATATTTTACCTTTTCTAATAATTACTTTTGTGCTAAGTTAAATTATTTATGTGGTTTGTAGAACTTGATAGATAAAATTATTAGATTGCTTTCCCATGCTATTTGGCTTTCGCTATTGTAGTTAGATTGGGGAATGTGGATCTGTTGTACCCTATTGGTAGAGTTGGTGAAAAATTACTGCTCTAGCAGATCTCCTTTATCTTTCACTTTTTCAAATAATTATTTTTTACCAAGTCAAATTGTTTATGTGGTTTGTAGAATTTAATAGATGAAATTGTTTCAGTTTGTGGATCATCTCTGTTCTTGTGCATGTTTATTTGTCTGCTCTTAATTTATACTTAAACAAATGCATTAACTAAAATTTGACTATATCCTGTTTCAGCCGACTAGAGGGTCAACATCTGTAGTCACTCGTGTTCAGTCCAGCTCTAGGGTAACAAACTAAACACATGATGATTATTGACGTAACTTCTTTCCTTAGTTTAAATCAATTATAAGATCACAATGTGACTTCAGATCCACTATTGCTAGCTGAAAGTTCTCAAATCAATGGTGGTTCTTGCAAAACAAAAACGTGATGTGGCAACGGAGTACTCAAGAAGCTCTACCAAATCCTTATGTGGTAGTGTTGGTGACGAGCAAGTTGAAGCTAACAAACAGGATATGGTACAACTTCGACAACAGTTTGTTGCACACCAGCAAGAGTTAGCTACCTTCAAGAAGAAGATAGAAGATAATCAACTCTCAAATTGCAATCAGCCGAGATTGAGAACTTGAAGAAGGTAGCACAAGATAGTGAAGCACTCCTTCATCAACTGTTATGCTCTGCTAGAGGTTAAGATCAATGCTCTACTTGTCTCTTGGGCTTTTGACCTGCATGCAGATTTGTTAATCTCTATTCACAGTTATTTTGTAATAGTTTGTGATCCGTGATGAACAATATGGTACTGGTTGTCTCTATAGGGAACAACAATTTGTTTTCTTATATACATAAATATGTGTGTGTTTATTATTTTACCAACCGGATTGAAATTGAAATGAAATCAATTATTTGTCAGGCCCAATTAATTGAATTCATGTCTTCCTTAAGTGGGCTTAGCCCACATATAATCTGGACTAAAAGAGCTGCCAATAATATGCACAACTTTTGGGCTTGATCTAACAACAAATGGGCCTATCGGAATCAATATTGGGCTATCGTAACAACATTGGTCTGTGGGAACAAATTTGGCTCGACCCAACAACAAATGGGCCTATCGGAATCAATTTTGGACTACCGGAACAACATTGGCCTGTGGGAACAAATTTGGACTCAACCCAACAACAAATGGGCCAATTTTTTTTATGACGAAACAATTTGTCATAATTGTCATGTCACATCGGATGCCACATCAGATTCTGTCCATCGTGGCAAAATAGGAGGAGCCAATTTATGATGTTTCTATTGACGGTTTCGTAGGCGTCATAGATACAATGACACACTGAAATAAGGAACGTCACTAGTCGCGGTTTATGATGTTCGATTAATGACGAAAGGTTTTCATCACTCGAGCGTCATAAATCACGATTTATGATGCAAAAAATGTGTTTATGACACTTTTTTGTTCATCATATACCGAAAGATTTCTTATAGAGCTACACATAAACGTGTATTATCCGACAATTTTAATCCGCGTCCGCTCCGACACCGATCCGACTCCGCACCTGTAACCATATCTATGTAATATCCTCTCTGCTCCGCATGTGATGAAAAAATGGATAAGGATGTGGAAAAGGTATTATCCGCTTCAATCCGATCCACTTTCAACCCACCGTGCCCTTGCTGCTTTTGTGCTAGTCGCCCTAGATGCGCACCACGCCGCCGTGGCGCATCACCCACCACCTATCACCAACCCATGCCCAGGAGGAACCTTAGCCCTGAGCTATAATGCCATGCTCCCCACCACCACCTACTCCCAACCACAATTGGGGTTTTCCCCCTTTGGCTGCAGCAATCGAATGACTGAGGGAGGAGGTGGACGTGTCGAGGAAGATGAAGGAGCTGTCGTCAAGCCTCCTAGATATGACCATGCTAAGCCCGCACTATTCCAAGATGCTAGTCCTCTACCAACTCCCCGCATTGAACCCTCGCCCACGAGCCCGCTTGGTGAGCCGTCCGCGGTCCTGCTTCACCTTGATGCTTAACCAGCCTTCAAGGCGCCGTGCCCACCCTGCGGATAGGGCCAAACCTTGTGTCCACGCGTGTTCACCTGCATGCCACCGCTGCACACCATTGCTCGCGTCGCGCTGCCCATCACTGTCACCCTCTGTGTGCCGACCTTCGTGCTGAGCCTTCTATGCTTGAGCTGTCGTTGTTGCCACCAGCACTGCCCGCCTTTGCATGATGCCGTCACTAGTAAGCCATGGCCGTGGATAAGCCACGAATCCACGCATGCACGTCCTTGAGCAAGAGAAGGACAAAGGCCATCTTTCCTATTTTGCATCACCGGCGGCCGTGAGCCACCATTGCTCGCCGTTGCACCCATCCACTACCTAGCTACGGCCAAGGAGTTGCCTTATGATCGCATGCATGCACCATAGCACTAGCAAATCCTAAAGGCCGAGCATTTACCCTGTGCCACATGCCCTGGAACTCGTCGAAGCGTAGCTGCAGCCCCGCGCCATCGTCCTCTGCTATCGTGGCCCTCTCCCTGAGCGCGCACACCAAACCCTCTGCCAAAGAACCTGCCTTTGGTCCTTACCGAGCCATGCCTGATCCTCAGCTGCCGCTAACCACCGCTCACTGTCAACAATACCACTACCACGCCATCCATCTGCGTTGCGACATTCTGGTCGCGTCGCCGTGCGCCCACCACGCGATGTCGCGCCGCAGCCCACAGCCGCAGCCAATCGCTCTACAGCCTCACGAATGACTACAACATGCATGGGCCGCGCAACCCAGCCACAAAGGATCCCAACCCCACATATGTGTCACTCTTGTGAATATTGGATTTTTTATGATTTTTTAGTAGTTTTGAAATCTACAAATTTTTAATTTTTCAAATGACTTTAGCTATAGAGAAGCTCTATATGAAAGTTGTAACGTTCAACGAGATATGAAGGTATATGAGTATATATAAATAAATGAGTATATACATGAGTATATGTTTATATGTGTATAATGTTTGCCTATATGTGAATGTATGAGTGTATGTGTATGAGTATACGTGAATGTATGAGTAAACAAATTTTAGATGAATCCGTAACTTTTCATATGATCTCAGATGAAGATAAATTTTATATAAAAATTTTAGAGCTGTATGAAGCCTATATCCTTGTAGTTGACAATTTTTTCATTTGAGTTTGTTTAGTAGTTCAAAAATTATTTTAAGTTATGTAGTTTTGAAATATAGAATTTTCAAAATTTTCAAATGATCTAAAGATGTAAACAAACTTTATATCAAAGTGGTAGTGCTTAACGAGATCTTGTATTTTTGTACACTAAAAAAATCTTTCGATCTATGATGAAAATTTTATGACACACGTCAAAACATCATAGTGTTTTATGTCGTTTTTTACTAAAAATATCATAAAATTTTGCATCCGAGCAAATTTAGTGACAAAGTTACATAACATCATAAAAGTTGCCATTGAAACCAAATAGAAAATGTCACTAGTTGCTACAAGGCAGTTTTGTGATGATATAAGGTCTAAAAAATTTCATAAACCAACCAGGGTCCTATATGTAAGTATAAGCTTATAATTAGGGAGGGAAAATCAAAGGAAAATGTGCTCCTCTTGCGTCTTGAACCTGCAACCGATCGATTGGGAAGTCTTGAGCCAACCACTATGTTGTAGGTCCACGCCCGATTTTAGAAGGAAAACTGAGTTTATCTCATATGTAAGCTAGGATTAAAGTTTCACACATATAATAGACATCATAAGTGAATAACCACAACCAAGTCATAACAAAAGAGTATTAAAGTATTTCTTATATCTCACAGTGACTTAAAAGTCTTAGCGGAAGAATAAATGAGCGTTTAACTTATAAATGTAAACAAAAGCTCCAACTCCACATGCAGGTGACTAAGGGACTCTCCTAGAACTCTTCAAAGTCTCCAGAATAATCCTCAAAATTCTCTGAGTCTGAGCAGCAATCCGTGTGTTGTAGATGCAATATATAAAACACAAGCATGGGCACATGCCGTACACAGCAAGGGAAAGGAAAAAAATGATATGCAAGGTTTTATATAGTGGAAGGCTGACAAGGTCAACTACAATTATCACTTTTAGTTGGTCAAGTTTTATTTAGCAACTAATTAATAGCAAATGTAAGTTTGTATCAGCCCACAATTAATATTGAGCATCAATATACCAAGAAATAGGTTTAGGAATAGGGCTAGCTAAGGAAGGGACCAAGGAAGGAATTCGTAGCTCAAAGGTATGAACATAAACAAATAATCATGTGAGGGTCCATGCCGCTCTTGACCGTGAGCACGATTGTGATAACAGTTTTTAGACATCTACAGAGGTTGTACAACTTTACCCACAACTCGTGTTTCCTAGGTCACCTGAGGTAGCTAGCCTCTTAAACACTTCCAAGGTAAGTGGCTAGGGATTCACCACGAGACCTTCGCAAAATTTACTTAATACAAAATAATTCGCTAAGGTTTCAAGTCAAAATAGAGCATAACCCTATAGAGCTAAAGAAACTTAATCACGGGCCCACTCATTTTTTCTGCCCCCGAGTGCCCCGCGCCGCTGCCCTACAGGCTCGTTCCCCCACCTCAACGTCGCTCGAGTGGCCGCTGCAAGTCCGCGCAGCTGCAAGCAAGGCGACAAGGGGCTCCCTCTCCCATCTCAATTCGTTTTCTTCCCCTTGTCCTTTCCTCCTCATCCATGGTGTTTGCAGCAGGGGCCTCACCTGAGGCTGGCTCTAGTAGCATCGCAGTCGAATCCACCCCCGTGGTAACCAGATCTACGACCTCTATCGTCGGATCTACAGGTTGCTGGGCCATAGCCCAGCATTGGGGAAGCTGTTTTCGAAGGTTGGCCAGGTGTCCGATGCATGCTCATGTTGCTTCGCTAGGTGTCTAGCTGCTGCTTGCCTTGGTGGCATGTGGTGTTAGTGGCGGTCAAGCACTTGCTCACCGTGGCTCGGCCAGTCCTTGGAGGGGGCCTGACCAAGGCAGCAGCCCGTGGCCTTGGCGTACGGACTTGGGCAGCCAGCTCAGGGCTCAGTGACAGTCGTAGCTCTCCTTCTCTGGTGGTGTGCATGATGGGGACGCTTGTGCCGTGCGCAGCGATGTCTGGTGATGGCAGGGATGCCCGTGCGGTTACCAGCGCCAGCGACAGGGGCTGCAGCCTTGGTGGCGCTACGCTAGTGTGTGTAGGATGTCGAAGAAGCACATCGTGCGGGTGGCGTTGTGCTTGCACGACCGTTGGGGCTCGGTGGTGGCAAGGCTGCTCTCTCATGGATGGATCTGTTGAGGTCGAGGCGAAAGCTTTGATGGCGACATCTTCGAATATTGCTTCCTCCTTGTAGGCATCCACTTTGCACCTCTTCGTCCTTCCCTGTTGGATGTTGCAGGTGAAAACCTAACCTCCCACAAAGTCTTCATCTCAATAGCTGATCATAAAAAAATAAAGGGAGAAAGAATACACAGGAATAGAAAATAATCATAAGCAATGTCTAATATTGCTTATCCATCCATTCTTGGAGAAAAATATTGAAAGCCTCCATTGCTCTGCTCGTCAAATGGACGATATCCCTTGTGTCCTCATACTGCATTGATAAATCACTGCCAATATGTTCTCCCAAAAGGTAGCCTCCAAAGCGATGTAGGAAGATCACCCACGAGCAGCTGAGCACGAATAAGGAATGCTGAAACACTAGATGGATCTCCACGACGACATCTTCGAGAAGAACATGACACAAATGGCACCATCATCGTAGGCCTGAGTATATAGGGCTTTGTTTACACTCGGAGAATCAAAACATGGCTATATATCCGAGGAAGTGCAAACGAAGTCGATGTGTATCCCGACGGAGCTGTAGAGGCAGCATAGGAGAGAAGTAGGGAGATGAGGATGGAACGGGTGCAGGAGGTAGAGGTTGTTGAAAAGTGAAATGAGTGGATGAAAATAGATGGCTAAGCGTCCCATCACGTCTTGACGACCGTGCCTTAACATTACTGTTTTAATTTATTAGCAGGAAAACCAGTGCCCAAAACCCCAATTCCCCCAACCACTCCCCCTTAAAACCCATTTCCGCATCGCCTCGCGCCTCCATTCCTCCCTCGAATCCTCGATTCACCCCCACAAGGGCGACGCCCGCCTCGCCTCCGTTTCCCGGCAGCGGTAACCGGGTCCGGCGCGCATCCACACCCCCGACGCCTCCGCTCCCCGGTCGCCGCCCGCTCGGGACTACTCACTACTCACTAGACCTAGGTTACATCCTCCCTCCCCCGTAATTTCTCCTCCGTGGACCAGCTCGAGGAAATTCCCAGAATCTACACTTCTACAGCCCGGTGTGGCTTGGAACAGTTAGAATTTTGCAGCTAATTTGGAGAGAGGCACACGTTAATAGTGTCATTTAGTTTTTTTTTTCCCTTTGCCCCAGTTTGTTCTAGTATG
The DNA here is from genome assembly GCF_000263155.2 of Setaria italica. NCBI lineage: Eukaryota > Viridiplantae > Streptophyta > Magnoliopsida > Poales > Poaceae > Setaria > Setaria italica. The sequence goes on along the minus strand of NC_028456.1, from coordinate 4,786,348 downwards.
AAAGTTTCTTCATTTATTTTATCTGATGCATTTGATACAACATTCCATCCTTTTTAGAAGAAAAAGGTTCAGATGCGCAACTGGAACTGAGACTCTTAGAGTGATTAGAAGCATTGTTGAAAATCTAAAATCTTGTGAGCAGCCCAATTCCTCCCACAAGGCGCCTATTTTTCGTTTCCGTATAAGCAAGCAACAAAGAATTGTATTGAGATTTATGTTTCTGTGCAGTTTATAAAGCCATGTCAACTCAGACAAGTGTGACTGGCCCTCGGGTGTTTGGTGGTGATGACAACAAGGAGGTGGAGGAGGATGAAGAATATGTGTCAGATGAATCAGAACCAAGTGGGAAACGCCACAAAACATCTGATATTTGGGAAGGTTTCTGGATACTTAAGCAGCATGGGAATTCTTCTAAATGTTCTGCATGTAGGAGAAACTCTGGTAAAAGCGGTGCTTCTCTCTTGATGTCTCTTCATTCAGATGTTAACAGAACTGGTCCTGATTTCAATGCTGCAAGAAGAGCTATGGCCATGTTTATAATTTCTAGTGGGGAGTCACTTTCAGTTGTTGAAAATTATTATTTTCAGCAACTTTCTCGTTCTCTCAATCCAACATTTCCAATGTGCCGTGCCATTTTAGACAGATGTCATGAATCTTTATGAAAGAGAAAAGGATACATTGCTACACATCATAGCTCAGGCATCTGGAGGACTGTGTTTCTCTGTTGATCACTGGAAGTCGAAAGCCACTGGAGATAAGTATGAAGATGACAGTTATGTTTGTGTCACTGCTTGCTTTGTTGATGCTGATTGGAACATGCAGAGAAGAGTTGTGGGATTCAGATTCTTGAGATTTCCTAATGATGCCCCATCTGTAGCTGAAACAATAGCATCATGCTTTGTTGATTTGGGCATTGACAAGAAAGTCTTGAGTATTACTTTTGACAATACTTTAGATGATGCTTCTGTGGCTAATTCACTTAAGACACTTCTGCACGAAGAGGGCAAGTTCTTGTATGATGGTGAATTATGTCGTGTACACTGTTGCACAGAAATCTTGAATTCGGCTGTGAAAGCTGGTCTTGAGCTGATTTCTGATGTTATTGGCAAGATCCGTCATGGAATTCATTATATCAATTATTCTGCTGAACGCAAGGTTAAGTTCTACCAGTGTGCTAAAGACGTGCTTCATATGGATGTTAACACTAAGTTATGTTCTGACATTGTTGTTTACTGGGACCTGACTTACAAAATGCTTGGATGTGCCTTGTATTACAAGGATGCTTTAAATCATTTTTCGTCAACAGATGAAACATTTCTAGCTCACTTTCATCTTGGTGATGAAGAGTGGAACAAGTTAGAAAGCATTGAAAAGTTTCTAAAGGTACTTTATGACATAAATTGCACTTTCTTAAGCAAAGAGTCCAAAACTGCCAGTTTATATTTTCTTGGAATATATAAAGTTTACCGACTGCTAGATGTGACAAAATGTCAAGAGAACTTCATGTCTGCTATGGTGGGAGATATAAAAGCCAAGTTTGATAAGTATTGGTCAGAGTATAGCCTGATTTTGGCTTGTGCAGCTGTTTTCGACCCTCGTTACAAGCTCAGCATAATCAGCTATTGCTTTAGGAAGATCTACGGCAATGCTGATGCTATCCAACATATCACTAGAGTTGTTGCATTGCTTAACAGATTATTTACTGAACATGAAAAGTCTTCCTGCTCATCTTCAGTTGGGACAAATGTTCTCGAATGCCATACAAAGGATGACTTGTTTGATGATTATTCTCCACCAAAACAAATATCAGAGTTGGATTGGTATTTGGAATCACCAGTGATGGATCTAAGTGTTGATTTGGATATCCTGAAGTTCTGGAGTGGCATGTCTAAGTGTTACCCTGACCTTGCAAGCTTGGCCCGTGTTATCCTTGCCATTCCTGTCTCCACTGTTGCTACCAAATCTGCATTCACCATGGGGGAGAAAGTCTTGAATCAACGTTGAAGCGGACTTAGTCCAGACTTACTTGAGATGCTGATTTGTCTCCATGACTGGACATGTCCAAAAGGCAGAAATGGTATTGCATTATGCTTTGTAAAATCTGATGATTTGTTGTTGATATACCTCTGTAAACTTTATCACTAATTTTTGATAGAGATGCATATAACTTACTTGTGTCTCTGTTGTAATTGGCAGGAATTGCTGTATCTGCTATAGAAGAGTATTGTACTTATGATGAGGAGGAAGAGGACGAAGAAGTGGAGAAGAGTCTGACGATAACAACAATAGTGCTGACTGTGGTGGTCATGAATAGAATGTCAGGCTGCATCTTGGACCTCTAATTTCATTTACTACCTATAGTAGTCTTCAGTCATTCCTGGTGGGCTACATGACAATATGACATCCTGGTGTTTGCTCCTTGGTGGGCATAATTACAGTACTCTGATGTTGACAATCTCGAGGTACTCATTTCTATGTCGTCATTTTACCAGTAGCTTTCTTTAGGCTGCTTCTGTGATTCTGTAGGATATAGATGACAATCCCCATGTTCGAAACTTTTGTTAACGTGCACCCCAGAGCTGGTGCTGTTGGAGCATGGATGACCTGCAACGTTAGGCGGTTGTCACCACACCATGATCCTACTTATTTTGTAACTGGAAATTGGAGATGCCTTTTAATGAAGGGCAACACCTGGTGGTATCAATAGTGTTACTCATAGATCTGAGCTGCTTGGTAGTACGTGTTGCAAACTGTATCCTTTACAGCAGGACCATGTTCTTGAGCCTGAAAGGTCACTGTTCGCCCTGCTGCTGCATTCTTGATGGAGGTCCTTGCTCGCATTGCTGACGGGCTGAACTGCTGGTAGAGTGGTAGGCGAGGTGTTCAGCTTGATCTGGCACGTCAACAACCGAGTACGCTGTTTGATATCATCGCTTGTGTTGCGGGGCTCCATGCCTTGGTTTTAGTTGCTGCCCCTGCAACATATAGTGAGAGATCATCATGCTGACCATGATCATCGTGACAACTCGCTTCCATGATGCGGTAGGGAGTGTGAGGGCGCTTGCTTATGCTAGAGAGGGCAACCAATTACCAGACCTGATTAGGGATGCAAGTTTGAATTTATTTGGGTCATCGAGTTGATCTAAAACTCCCCCAAATAAACTAATCCGGATTTCAAAAGCAAGAAAAAGAACGGAAATAGTCTAAGGGAGTGATCCTGAACTCCCTCCGCACGTGATCCGTTGTTGTTCCAGTGATCTCGCAGCTGCTGACTATCACGTCACGAGCTATGGCCACAAATTCGCCCAGAGTTAGCAGATAAGCACTTGTGTCGGGCTCATGTGTTAACAAAATGTTCAGAATACTTTTAAATCACCATGTTTGAATATAACCAAAATTACCTTGGTGTTACTCACTTAACATAGCTCACCAAGGTGCAAAGTAAAAAATGGTTGATCAAGCTTGATCGATTCCCCCTCTGAATAATTCTACCTTTTATCAGCAAGATGCCCTAAATGACAAGCAGCAGCCATGGAAAACACTACAAGTTACATTTTTCCCTTTCATGAAGCGTACAACCCAACTTCAATTTTAGATTGCTCTTTATGGGAGCATGATGCTCTGCGCGGAATAAATTCGACCAGTACAGCTTGGTGCATGAACACCACAGTAGCAAGCAGCCAATGGCATTTTGTGCATGCCTCGAAAACAAAAATATCTACAGCCACGATAAGCCTAAAATATCCAAAGTTACACGGCTTATGAGTTCTCCACAGCTGGTTGATTGGCCAGGAAATGTGGCCATGTGGGGTACATGAGAAGAGGAAATGTTCAGAATTATTATAAATCACAATGTTTGAACATGATAAAAATTGCCATACTTAAATAGCTTACCAAGATGTAAAGGAAAAATGACTATTATTATCACCAAAGATAACAATATCTTTACATTGCCATGAAGTTTGTACCCATACAGGCATACACTGAAGTATCTGTTTCATGGCTCATTTGGAGAAAATGACTGGTGGAAGAAACTTGTTGGATTTGATACTATCGGAATTTTCCTGTTCACAGGAATATTCAATTTTGCCACTTGAGTCGAGGAGACACTATAGAATTCCCCGGTTTCCCTAGAATTTAAGGGTGGAAAACAGTAGGGAAATAGTTTCCCTAGGGAATTTTAGTAGGGAAAAGTTTCCTCGGGAGTACTTTGATGGAAAGGGACTAGCAAGCGTCAGAAACCGTATCTTGCACTAGAGGAACATCGTTTTTTTTTGTTTAATTCACATACATCAACACAGCAATAATATCTCTGTCCAATATAGATGGTAGGTTAATTTGAATTCCGTATATTGGCAATCTTCTTCCTTGGGAGGTCCAGTGTGAGCAAACTCTACCAAATTATAGGTGCCCTGACCACCTGTTATTGTGATATTGTACGACTTCATGGATAGATCAAGGATCATTTATAGTTTAGTCTTGCTTACGATTTGAATTTTTTTTTTAAAATAAGATGGATCAAGAAACAAGAAAGTGGATAGCCACGCTATTCCTTGTTTCACCTGCCACCCTTCCATACCTTCTGTTATGCCGTACCCTATATTGTCCTGATTTAGGCATTCTTGAGTACTACATTTTGACACAAATTGTAGGTTTTCATGCACATCTCAAAAAGTTTCTCCATGTGACCTTTACGCGTGGTCCTTACCTGCATTATGTTAACAACTAGCTATGTGATGAGATCGATGGGCTCTATAGGTCGTGCAATGCGCCTTCGGAAATAACCAAGCTATTAAACTAGCAAAACTGCGGAAGAAGAGGTAACTAAGCTAATTGACTGATTCGTCATCAACCAAAAATTAGATGTAGAATCAAATAAATCATCATAGCTCTGGCTGAAAATACTGAAGAACACCTTAATTCATGCTCTCTTTTTTATAATGGAAGTTTCATTGATTTCAAGGACATTACATCGAGTGGATACAATATATTGAAACACTCTCGATCTCTGCATAGCAGGATGCATATAGCCTAAAAGAAGATAAAGAACACAACCCAAACACTCTATTGACAATGGATCTGATCGCCACCCATGAGCTTGGGTAAAAAACTCATTGACCACTTGCGCCAATCGTAGTGATATCGCAACAACTAGTCCTGTGAAGCTGATCTCTGTAATATAACCAAGTCCTCTGAAATTCATGCTCCTACAGTCCATCCTCAGCACAAATAAACATTTTTACCAGGAGTTGTCGACAACTACGTCCCGGGCATTGTCGACAACTACGTCCCGCGCCAGACCTTCATATAACATGAGTGCATACAATTTACAAAGATACATCTATGCGTGCTGCCATCGATGTGTAATTCACTACTTCTGGATCTCCTGACCACGTTGTCGGACACATTGCCAACTATGTTTGTAAATACATACCGAGAAATTAATTTCTGTCTGCTTGTTCGGTCCGTACTTATATTAAGTCAACAACTATATTTGTGACAGGATGCATGTCCATATTCAAATTTCAAACAGCAGAGTGGCAAGCTATAGTAGGTATAGTAGCAAGCTATGTTTACAAAGCAGGACACTTACTACAACGTTACAACTATATACAAGCTCCAAATTACCAGTGAATGGAGCACCTCCTCCGTGCCCAACAAACCAAACCAAACCAAAATGCAGCCACCGCATAACAAAGAGAAACATAATGCTGACAAAGTAGGATGACTTATGATCCATTCTTTCTTTTACGGTACACAATACTAGGCTATACTAGTGTTCAATAAGGACTAGTATAAATACATCCGACGGTCAAGATTAATTATATACTACTGCAATATTCACCTATGATATGGGTAGTATACATAAGTAATATAGATAGTATAGGGGTATCATGGTAAAAAACACAAATAACAACACTATAATTTTATTTTTGACACTAGCACAAAGGTTAAAAGACCGTTCCGTTTGAAATATCACTTTTTACAATGTAATAATTACTAAATTATCCAAATAATGAACAGTTAAATCTTATATATACTTATATACCACTAAGTAGTAGAAATTCATTGACCAACAGGGCAATTCTACTATACGAAATAACAGCCTAGCACTTCGATTATTACTACGAAGTTTGTACGGTTCAGTAGTCCGATCTTGCAGCCTCGATCTTACCAAGTCAAGACAACCTAATATTCACAAACTTGCATTGTTCTTGACATCTTCTAGATAACAAAAGGAAAGTAAGCTAGATCAGGAAACAAGATCGATAGTGGCTGCGTACCTAATCCTAGTGTCATCCGTACTCAGATGAGATGCTTTCGTACCTTTTCATCTGTCCGGACACTCTTTCGATCACCAACGTTGCCAACTCACAAATTCGATAAATTCTATGACTTGGTGTACTCTGAGAATCCTCTGCATGATCTTGCTGCGTGTGGGTCCGCTCGCTCTTGCATTACATATTTTAATGAATAAGTACTCTCTCCGTTTCAAATTATAGGTAGTTTTAGCTTTTTATTCATAGATATTATTATGCACTAGCAGAAATGCCCGTACGTTGCTACGTACGGGTTCTTACTTGCTCTCATATATTATTTGCTTATTCCTAATATTTCGGCTTCGCTTTACAATATGTTGATGTGTTGTCCCTAGTAGTCGTCTCTTTGCAAGTATAGTAGTAGAAGATATTTGTGGGTGGTTTGCCATCTGTTTATTATGTGGGACCCACACATAGAAATAAAAAAAATCACCACTTAACCTCCGCTCTATCCATTCATTCGATTTCCCTTGTACTCATCGTCATCCAGCCAATCACTGCCTCTTCGTCCATCGGCGCCACCCGCATCTTGCCCCATCCTCGCCGTTGCCCAGGCGCTGCGCATCTTGCCATCCTCCTTGTCACCCAGGCAAGTGCTCGTCCTCCCCGTGCCTAGCCTCATTCCCGCTTCAAGCGCTAGACCACAACGCCTCTAGCTGCCATGAGCAGGAATGTATCCTCCTCTTCTTCTCGTTTCCATCCACCTCTCTTCTATAATCAACTCCAAATTGTTCCAATCAAGTGCAAAATCGAGCCCCTAACTACTAGATGCCCCCTTCCTGGCACCATGCTTTCGATGGCACATGGCTCTACTTGGTTGACTGCAAGGAGGCACTCGGCTCCTTGTTTCCTTTCCCCTTCCTCCTCTCTCCTTCACCCCTTAGGTCCAGGTGGTGGGTAGGGCATGCAGCCCGAGGGAGCAACTGCCTGCTAGGGCGAGCGGCTGTAGTGCTGTTGGAGGTATGCCCTAGAGGCAATCATAGAGATGATGATATCTAATTGTATCCATGATTTGTATATTGTGTTCATTGAATATCCATTAAAGGCTACTTGAATTGATCTGCAGTTATGTGAATTGTATGTGGAACTCTTTACTTGTATGGTTATTCTAAAAGTTGTCCCTAGTCGGAGTTCATGTGTGGACACACATGAATATTAGACTAGTACATGTATTAGTTGATGACTATGTTTCGCAAGTCATGGATATGGAGATGTCAAACTAATAATGTAGGCATATGTAGAGACATGTGTTAGGACTGACCCAACGCGAGAAGTAGTTCTCTCTTTACACAACATGTACGCTTTGTCCTTAGACCTGAGATTGTCGCATGTACTCAAGATGTGGATCGACTTACTTAGGGGCTATCAAACGCTACACCGTAACAGGGTAGTTAAAAAGGTAGCTTTCGGGTTTGTCAGGAAGCATGCTGTGAGGCATGGTCAATCAAGATGGGATTTGCCCCTCTCTAATTGAGAGTGATATCTCTGGGTCCCTCGAGTGATCGGATCCGGAAAAGCATAGCCATGCTACGTACGGTTAAGAGTTAACCTACAAAGGGATTCCGAATCACAGGATCGATAAAGAGTGGTCGGCTTGAAGCTACACCAAATATCGTGAGGTAAAGGGAATAGCATGTACATGATGTTGTGACGGTTCGTCTGATATGATCTTCGTGTGCGTATAGGAGTTAGCACGTCTTGCTAGAGGCCGCTACCGACTATTAGGCCGAGTAGGAGTACTCGGGCCATGTCTATACGTATCCGAACCCATAGGGTCACACACTTAAGGGGCTGGAAGCCCAATTCGGATATGATCCGAGTTGGATCAGGTTTAGAAGTACTAATGGGCCTCGGACCCAAAGGCCCATCAGGAACCTCTATAAATAGAGGGGTGGGGCACCCTAGGGTTTCATCCCTTTGGTCGAAACACATCTGCCACGCCTCCCACACCCTCGCCCTGTTGCAACTCGCAGACCTAGCAATCCGGCTTACGACGCTTCCTCCATGCACGTGTCGATACCTTGGAGGTGTTGCACCTGCAGCACTTGGACGAGCCGCCGATGAGCCACGACGAGCCACGACGAGCCGATGACGAGCCGCGACACAAGGATGATTTTGTTGCACGTGGACGAGCTGCTGAGGAGCTGCTCGACGTCGACATGATCGACTACGTGTTCGACTACGCTGATCGACTTCGCTGCCCCGACGCGATTCTACATCTTCCGCACCAGTGCGTCGAGTGGTAATCCCGTGATCCATATACGACAGTTTTCCTTGTTTACGTGGTAGAAAAATTTTATTTTGCGCTAGCGTAGCCTACCTTGTATCCCAACAATGGTATCAGAGTCGTAGCTATTTTGTTATGGATTTGAGATGTGTGCATATGGCGATATGCGAGTTTTCAGATTGATCTATGGTCTGTTTTCGTGTTCTTGCTGCTATGGTCGCGTAACAACATACTCCTACCGGTCGGATTTTCGCCATCGGAGTTAAGTGATACACGTAATGCCAGTTGCAGTGAGCGAAGATCAATGTGATTGGTCGAATCGAAATCTAGGTTCATACACCAGGCACATGAGATGTGCAATAGTAGATTGGATCTACTACCGGGTCGGAATTTTGTCGTATGTGTGTGCTTCGGTAAAACAGCCATAACTTTTCGGTACAATCTCGGATCGAGGCGAATTTTATATGAATATTGATCTACAGAAAAAGTTACACATAAAATTCAACGGCCGTTTTTAGCGAAATTAGATTTCCCAAATTTGGCTTGGAAGATGGAGTTACGGGCCTCTAAAGTTTGGAACATTAGAACGCCTAACTCTGTTTTGCAGGATGTATGGATCTTGTGATCGGTATGGCCCCTTTGTGTATGTGATGCATGTGTGTAACTCATTCGTGACTTGCGTGTCGCGCGTACGACAACACGGCTGGAGCCATATGTGTTGTCACTTTAATATATTTAATGGTCTGTGTACCAATCTGTGATGATCCAAGCAACTGTGTAATCTTTATTACTAGCTATTAGATGCAATAGCATGTTCTAGTTCTTAGAGGACTCATCACTAGGAGGATGGCGCACATGGAACATGGAGATGGAGATCACCATGGTGAACAGGTTCTATGGAGATGGAGATCACCATAAGAGAACGGGCCATACTGTGTCACAACTGTGTGCATGTTATTCTTTATGTTGTACTTCCTGCATGATGTGATGTTAGAAGTAGAACGATCCCTCACAAAGTTTAAGTTAGTATGCCCTCCCAACTAAAACTTGCACCGTCCCATGTCTTGTACAATTGGTGGTGGGTCTATGAAATTAGGGTGCCACTAGTTTTCCTTGACTAGATGGGTTTGTGTCTGACACTTACATGCATAAGGGTTGGTTTGCTTAACAAGGTTATCTTAACGGTTAAGGACCTTGGGGCATAAAGGTTGAGCGCCGAGATATGGAGATGTCACCCAACAACAGGAGTCATATGTGATATGATTAGCACGAAGTTCCTTACCGATCTACCTTGTTTGCTAGCGGTGATGCTAAAGCTCACTAGTAGACTTGTTAGTTGTGGATCCTGAATCACTAAGTATGAATAGAGGGATATTGATTTTAGTGGGAGTAGATTCTGTTAAATAGTTTAATGTGATTTGCTCTATCATGGATACGTTTGTCTTAGTGTATTTTGCATTATTTTTGTTGTAGATTAAATGGCACCTAGCAGCACCACATCATTTGCTTTGCGTTCGGTCCTTGAGAAGGACAAGTTGAATGGAACAAACTACTCGGATTGGATCCGTAACCTGAGAATTGTTCTTAGGGCTGAGAAAAAGGAAGATGCTCTAGACAACCCATTACCAGAAGAACCTGCTGATGATGCACCTGCTGCTGTTAAGAATGCTTACAAGAAAGCATGTGATGCTAACCTCGAAGTAATCTGCCTTATGCTTGCTTGCATGGAACCTGAGCTGCAGATGCAGTTCGAAACAAACCATGAGCCGCATGATATGATCGTGGCGCTTAGAGACATGTTCCAAACATAGGCCAGGACTAAACGGTTCAATGTGTCTAAGGCCTTTGTGGAGAGCAAGCTTGCAGAAGGCGCAGCAGTAGGACCACACGTAATCAAGATGGTTGGTTACACTCAACGGTTGGAGAAGCTAGGCTTCCCACTGGGCCAAGAGTTGGCTACTGATTTTATTCTTTTGTCTCTTCCGTCTAGCTATGGGAACTTCATATCGAACTACCATATGCATGGAACGGAGAAGAGTCTGAATGAACTGTGTGGCATGCTTAAAACAGCAGAGGCTGATATTAAGAAAAATGCTAGTAGCAGCCATGTGATGGCTATACAGAACAAGCCTAGCTTTAAGAAGAAGGACAATTCTTGGAAGAAGAAGGGCAGGGCTGTCAAGCCAAACCCAACGCCCAAAGTTAAAGCTGGACCTGGACCTGCTCCAGACAAAGAGTGCTTTTATTGTCACAAACTTGGTCACTAGAAGAAAAATTGCAAGCAATACCTAGCTTCATTGAAGAATGACGGAAGTAAGAGTACTTCCACCTCAGGTACGCTTGTTAGTAATGTTATAGATAACATATTTCTCGCTGATACAATTATTAATTCTTGGGTATTTGATACTGGATCGGTTGCTCATATTTGCAATTCGATGCAGGGAATGATACGAAGTAGAAGCGTGGAAAGAGGAGAAGTTGATTTCCGCGTGGGCAATGCAAGAGTTGCTGCGTTGACCATCGGGATGATGCAACTCCACCTCCCGTCAAGATTTATTATGGAGTTGAATAATTGTTATTTCGTTCCTAGTTTAAGTCGAAACATTATGTCTCCTTCATGTTTGATGAAGGATGGTTATTCATTTGCGAGTGAAAACAATGGTTGTGTGATCTCTAAGAATGATATGTTTATGGCTTTTGCACCCATTGTGAATGGATTGTTTGTTTTAAATCTTGATGGTTCACCTGTCTGTAACATAAGTGCTAAAAGGCCTCGGCCTAATGATTTGAGTCCTACCTACTTGTGGCATTGTCGTTTGGGTCATATAAGTGAAAAGCGCATGAAGAAGCTCCATTCTGATGGACTTCTAACTTCGTTTGATTTTGAATCATACGAGACATGTGAGGTTTGCTTGCTAGGCAAGATGACAAAGACGCCTTTCATAGGTTTTCCTGAGAGAGTAGTAGACTTGTTGGAACTCGTACATAGTGATGTATGCGGACCAATGAGCACGACCGCTAGAGGAGGATTCCAATACTTCATAACTTTCACTGATGATTTTAGTAGATATGGCTATGTCTACTTGATGAGGCACAAGTCTGAAACCTTTGGAAAGTTCAAGGAATTTTAGAATGAAGTTGAAAATCAGCATGACAAGAAAATTAAGGCCTTACGATCTGATCGTGGAGTCGAGTATTTGAGCCACGAATTTAGCAATCATCTAAAGAGTTGTGGAATTGTTCCACAACTTACGCCGCCTGGAACACCTCAGAGAAACGGTGTATCCGAGTGACGTAATCGAACTTTGTTAGACATGGTTCGATCAATGATGAGCCAGTCAGACCTATTGTTATCACTTTTGGGATACGCTCTAGAAACAACAGCTTTCACACTAAATAGGGTATCGTCTAAATCTGTAGTTAAGACACCATATGAGATGTGGACTGGAAAGACTCCCAGTTTGTCTTTTCTAAAGATTTGGAGATGTGAAGTGTTTGTCAAGTGTTGGGCCTTAACCAAATAGTAGGTAAGACGAAGTAGCAACACGAAGGCAAAGATACCTCAAGCGAATGTAACCGTGGCTGTCCTATCAATGAATAGTGTCCGTTTAAGAGGGGACGGTTCACCTCCCTTTATAGTGCTATAAAGTTACATTTTTGTATACCCGTTATACCCATACCCAACAACTACATCCCAGGCATATCCCGTACAAGACAGTAACTTGACCCTTACCCAAGATGTCGCTTTCAAAGTGAGATTACACTCCTAACCCTTCCCAAAATCTTTATTACCAAAGTGTTCCACAACGATGTGATTCCAGGGCTATCCTGATTTCTCCTTTCCCTACTCGTTAGCTTTGCCCGCACCAAGTATTCGTTGGTCGAGACCAGCTAAGCTTGGGCTCTGGTCGTGGCATCTCCTCGAAGTCAAGTCGCTGGGAGTTCCATGGGGGTTTCAACTTCGGGAATCTTCGCCTACAAAACCACAGAATGAACATCTTCGGACCAGCTAACTTTGGTTAATTATTAGCTTCGTGGAAGAGTATAATCACGAAGTCAGTGTTGGTGTCGGGGAGAGCTCCGCGCCAGCTTCGTTCAGGGTGCGTTATGGGGCGGTCCCCAATAGTAGCCCCTTCGTGGGCGAGGTCAGAAGCGTCGTCGACCGATCCTGCGAAAAGTCGAAAAATGCCCTCAAAACATCACCCTGAACGGCGGCGCAGACCAAGGTGTTTACCGTTAGGCGGGGGTACTAACGTCCTTTGCCATGCGACGATTGGTGATTCGAGGCACCGTAAAGGCATCTTTTGGCGTTTTTTACCGTGCCTATATAAGGTTTAGCAGGGGGTCGTATCATATTTTACGCTGTCGTTTTCGAGCTGTAGGTTTTTGTTGCTTGCGCCTTCGCTACGCGCCTTCGTTGCGTCTTCTTGGCAGGAAGTGTTTGGGTTATGGCATCTTCGCTTTTCGCGGTGAGGGTAACTTCGGCTTGTTTGATCGTGGTTGTTTTCTTTGATTTCTTTTAACGTTTTGGCTTTGTTCTTAATGTTATGCTTTTCTGTTCTTCGTGCGACAGGTGGCCCGCATTAGGCAGACTGCGTAAATCATGTCTTCAGAAGAGCTAGGCATTCAGGCTGCCTCTGGTGGTGGAGGTAGTCATGCATTGCAGTCGGTGTCTGCAAGTAGTGGAGAGGTTGATGGGAAGAGGTCAAAGAAACGGATTTGTACAAAGGATGGTTTGGTCTCTGCGGGGGAAGGTTCTTCCGGTAGTAGCTCGTCTGAGTGGTCTTCTGATGAAGACGAAGGTAAAGATGGGCAAGGCCGTGCCGTGAAGGACGTAGCAGGGGCAGCTGGGACTAGTGAGATGGAGATTCATACTGTATCTTCGGGTGAGGAGGCAGAAGAGGAGGAGGAAGGGGGGAAAGAGGCTGGCGAAGCTGAGGAGAAGGCTAACGAAGCCGAGGAGGAGGATGCCAAGGTTGGGGTGAGGTTAGGGGTAGCCAATCCCGCTGGGGGAAAAGTTCAGTGTATTCCCACTCTTTACTTCGGGCGCTCTCAAGTGACTCCGCAAGACATCGCGTCGTTTGAGGAAAATAATTTCTTTCCTAAGGGGGTGGGCAGAGCACCTGGGAACGAGGCGGTACCTGCGCCCGAAGTTGGTGAGGTTGTTGTTTTCAGGGACTTGTTTACTGCGGGGCTTCGGTTTCCCTGTGACAGGCAGCTGCCAGTGATTTTGTATCACTACCGTGTTAGGTTGCACCAGCTGACCCCCAATGCCATCGTGAATTTGTCTAAGTTTTACTGGGTGCAGCACACTTTCGGTGGTAGCATTGATGTGGAGGGCTTTGCGAGGCTACATGAACTTCATATCCAGAAGAAGAGGGTTTATTCCGAGGATGGAAAAGGGGTTTGCAAGAATCATTTCGGGTGCTGCACCTTCGTGCCACGCAGGACAAATGATAAGAGAAACCTGCCACGGATAAAGCTTACCTTCGCGTAGAGAAACAAGTGGGATGATGCTTGGCTGACGCATTGGTTTTATGTTAGAATTGAGATGCAGGGGATTGGGACTGGATTCCCATTTTATGCCATTTGGGCTGATGGGTGTGCTCACGACTCCGTCTTTTATTCATACGGCGGCTGTGACAAAGTGCAAGGCTGCTTACAGGGCTGCTGGGCCCATGATATCTGGACGTGACCTCGTTGAGGAGTATGTTGCGGCTAGAGTGTGGCCTCTGTCCGCTGAATTTATGAGGCCGTTTAAGCTTGTTGAGAAGAAGGTGTCTTGGAGCGAGAAACCGGTGCACTACCCCTGCTTTGAAACCCGTACTGAGAGGGAAGCAGATTCAAATTCGTTTGTTCGGACAGTGGAGGACATAGCTCACGAGATTTTGGGTCCCGTGATCCAGCCGAAAAAGCGTTCTTTGGAAGCCGTCATGGGACATAGGCGTCGAGTCAATTGAATCTTTGATTTGTATGACATTGTGGTTCAGCCTCGCCCCGAAGTTACGGGCAAAAGGTGTCATCGCGGTGCTAGTCTTGAGCAGAGGAAAAAGGCAAAACTTGACTTCATACCTGTGGCGAAGCTCACTATTGCATCTCAAGTGCCCGCTAAGGCGAAGCAAAAGACTCTAAATTTGGAGGCACAAAAAAGGAAGGAACTAACCACAGGGCTTCGTTTGCTGCGTTGCCATCGAGGTCGACAGCTTCGTCTGGTACCTTGAGCAATCTGGCATACATTGTCCCTGTCTCTATGCGCCCTCCTAAGGAGGTTCCGACTCTTGCACCTTCATCCATCGGGCCCACTGCGCGGGTCAAAAGGGGCACCAAGAAACCTCATGTGCATGTGTTACCGTCCCGGGTGCCAACGTTGACGCGTCTTCATCGTCTGGTACCAAGATCATGGCGCCTTCCACAAGCTCGAAGGCTGATAGCGCGCAGCCTCTCTTGACTGATGTTGGGAAACTTAAGAGAGAGGTTGCTGCCAAAAAGGCGAAGCTTGTGGATGCGTTCTCCTCTGATCCAAAGGGTGCGTGTGCCGAAGCTGTGAGATCTGGTAAGCATGTAGAGGTGTTTCTACTGAAGCTACAATTCTTTGATTGTGGTGAGGCCTCAGCGGGATTTTTGAAGGACTTGGAGGAAACTATGGGGGGCGTTGGTGAGGTTAGTTGTGAGGATTATGTGAGGCTGAAAGTTAAATGTTATGATGTAGGTGAGAGGTTGCCGGCGGGGCTTCAGGGCTGAACGAGTGTTTGGGCTTAAGCGGGCGCACGGAGATTCTAACTACAAGTGCCGAAGGTAGGGTTTATAATCCTCACATCCTGTCTTTGGACTGGGGGGCTGAGGGTGAGGGTTGCGGGCGCTATGCAGATGTTGGTGGTTCAAAAAGGGTGGAGAAGGCGAGCGTGGCGACTTCGAGGGAGGGCAAAGGCAAATGAAGGGTTGTGGATTTGAGTGGCGGGAAGATTGTGGTGGCGTCTAAGGGCGAGGCTAGAGAGAAGGTTGTTCTGGTCACCGTTGAGGCGCGAAAGTATGAGGGTAAGAGCAGCTTGTAGGTGGCTTTGCTGTCCTTAGCTTTTATTAATTTTTGTTTTACGCTTACGACTATATCCTTTGGCGCGCAGATTTTCAGCAAGCTGTGAAGTCAATGAGCTCGGAAAGCTCTTTAACTTGGAGGCCAACCTCGTAAAGAAGGTATGATTATGGGATAATTTGGTGATGTGTCTTGCGAGTGTTGTCCTTTACTTTGTTATTTTTTAGTGACTTGGTTTATTTTTTAAAAATCTATAGATCTCTTATTCTTCGATGATTACGAGGGATCGGCTTGCTAAGAGTGAGAAAGCAGCCTCAGAACTTTCGAAGAAGGTAGCTTCACTGGAAGCAACTATCGCTGCCATGTCCTTGGAGATGAAGAAGGTCAAGGCTGAGAATGCTGAGCTGAAGGAGGACTCTCACAGACTCGGCGAGAACTACGAGGCTAGGGACGACGAGATTGATCATCTGGTGGCGGATGTGGTGCAGCTGGAGGGCCAGATGAAGGAAAAGGACCGAATTATTGAAGGCCTACGCGAGGGTGCTCAGCGCGATGGGTTAGCCAGATGGAGCCTGAGTTGGAAACGAAGGCAAAACTGTTGAGCCAGATTGAGACCACAATGAGGGAGAGGTTTGAGAAAGTTCATGAAGCTTACAAAGCCTCCCTCGGTATGTTTGGTGCCGAACCTGATGATTGCCTGTTGGATGAGGGATGCGAACGTATGTTCGAGTGGCTTTTAGATGAGGTTAAGAGTCTCCTCGAGGTCCTTGAGGGCTTGAACGACTACTCCGTCGTGTTCTGTCTAGAAAGCGCCCTTCACTTGCTGGAACAACAAGGATGCGATCATATTAGAAATATTTTCGAAGATAATTATGTTATGCCGACCGCCCCGGAGATTGGCTCTGCTATCAAGTATAATGTTGTGGAGAATGCGAAGAAAAACTTGTTTGACCGCATGTGGTCAACCTCCAGGCAGGATTATGTGAAGGGGCTTGCGTGTGAGTGGTTAGCGCAGCTGTGCTTGCAGTCTAGTGCGGATGACGACGACAAGGATGCTGCGGAGTAGGTTGGTGCATGCTAGGGGGAGGTTTTGACTTATTGGTTTTGGTGTATAAAGTAGATGAAGTCAGATACTTTATTAGTGTGTGAAACTGAGCCCTGTAAAGTACTTATTGTCAGTTTTTTGTTATGTATCCGACTTTTGTAACTGTTGCGTGCTTTATTATGTCCAAATGTGCTGGTTTCTAGCGAAGTGGACCCGCTGCGAGGTTAGATAAGTCGAAGTCGGGTTGCCGTGTCAGGCAACCCGCTGACTTAGAAAATGCGAAAGCCGGTTGATACAGCGACCCGAAGTCGCTTCAACCGTAGTCGTATTTGTTGCTATATTTTGCATGGGTTGACCTCATGTGAGGTCAGGCTGGTGTATTTCTTTTGGAAATGCACCTGCCCATCTGGTCGATGCTCGTGAAGAAATCAGTCTCCTTATCGGAGCTTCTTTTTTGACTTTGATTGTGTTCATTGCCGTTTTTGACCGTTTGCCGAGAGAGATCGAGAATTTTATTCGGGCATTTACGAGGTCAGGTGACACGAACTTGCAAACCCTTCTCTTGCAAAGTTGCAAAAGTTTTTCATGTTTTTTCGAAAAATGTCACCCCCCCTTGCGATGTTGTAAGAGAGAAATCAGATAACACAGACTCGCAGATCCTTCTCTTGCGAAGTCGCAGAAATTTTTCATGTTTTTTTGAAAAACATCACCCCCCTGTTGCGATGTTGCAAGAGAGAAATCAGATAACACAGACTCGCAGTTGGAGGTTTCGGTATCTTTGATCTATAATGGCATTGCATTTACACGTTGGAACTCCTCCGCGCTCTGGCGCGAGGTCGCGCAACTTGGTGTTGCCTTTCGCACTCTAAGTCTCCTCCGCGCCCTGGCGCGAGGTCATGCAACTTGTTATTGCCTTTTACACGCAAAACCTCCTCCGCACTCTGGCGTGAGGTCACGCAACTTGTTGTTGCCTTTCGCACGCTAAATCTCCTCCGCACTCTGGCGCGAGGTCACTCAACTTGTTGTTGCCTTTTACACGTGAAATCTCCTCCGCATCCTGGCGCGAGGTCACGCAACTTGTTGTTGCCTTTTACACGCAAAATTTCCTCCGCACCCTGGCACGAGGTCACGCAACTTGTTATTGCCTTTTTTGCATTCTGGATTTTTAGGGGAAACTTCCTTTCTTTCTTTGCGAAAAAAGGTGTACATGGATCTGCCTCGTTAAAAACCTTGCCTCCATTATGGAGCCCCTAGCAAGGAAAAGAGTGCAGTCCGGACTCTATGACCTTACAAACGAGGTAGAATTGTAAGTAAAGAAAAAAAAAGGAAAAAGCTATTCTGTTACCTTCGGCGTTGCTTATAGTTCCGCAAGCCGAAGGTAACATGTACAATTATGGGTAGTATTTTCGTAAGCTATCAATGTTCCAAGTGTGTGGGAGATTATTTCCCTGCTGGTCTGCGAGGTGGAAAGAGCCGGGTCTGCCACTTTTTGTTACAATGTAGGGGCCTTCCCAAGTCTCTTGTAGCCTGCCTGGGTTTTCCCAATTCTTTTTCCTCTTGATGATGAGGTCGCCGACATTGATCTGTCTCTCTCGAATGTGTTGGTCCCTCCATCTTCGAGTTTCTTCCTGATACTTGTCCAAGTTTTCGATGGCCTCGTTGATGTCGAGCTCAATCATGTCTTTCTCAATTCTGGCAATTTCGTCCACATCCCCGGGTTTAAGGACTCTTAGGCTTTTGTTTTTTATTTCTTCAGGGGTTACGGCTTTGACTCCGAATAGGAGCTTGAATGGAGTAAAGCCTGTTGCCCTGGATTCTGTCGTGTTATGGGACCATATGACTCTTGGGAGTTCATCGACCCATTTGCCCTTTTTTTGATTGAACAAGCATTTTTTGACTGCAGTAAATATGGTGTTGTTCGCCCTTTCCACAGCTCCGTTTGATTGCGGGTGGTATACAGATGAGAATTTTATCTTCGTGCTGATGCTGGCGCAGAAATCTGTGAATGAGACGCAGTCAAACTGTTTGCCGTTGTCAACGGTTAGTTCCCTTGGGACTCCAAACCGGCAGACAATGTTTTGCCAGAAGAACTTTTGTACAGAAGCCAATGTGATGATAGCCAAGGGTTTGGCTTTGGCCCATTTGGTGAAGTAGTCTATTGCAACTACTGCAAATCTGCAATTTCCTTGTGCTGTTGGCAGTGGACCAACTAGGTACATGCCCCATCTCTGGAGAGGCCACGAAGGTGGGATGAGCTGGATCGGGAGCGAGGGTGCATGCATCTACCTTGCTGTTTTCTGGCAGGCCTCACAGCTGCGTACAAGCAAGTGTGCGTTCGTGTGGACTGATGGCCAGTAGAATCCCTGTCAGATTGCTTTTCCTGCTAGAGCCCTTGAGCCAATGTGGGTTCTACAAAAACCACTGTGTATTTCTTTGAGCATTTCGCTACCTGTTTCACAATCGATGCAGGGAAGCCATGGTGTTGAAATGCCTGTCTTGTAGAGTTGCCCCTCAATAATTGTGTAGCCCCTTGCCCTTTGCTTTAGGCATGCACGTTCGGCTTCGTTCTGAGGCTCGAAGTGGCCTCTAAGGAAAGCCATTATGCTCGCACGCCAGTCATAACGTTGGATGGCGTTGACGGAGGCTGGAGCATTTTCCTTGATCGAAGATGAGGTTATGACTTCATAGAATGTGTCGGGTGGGATTGGCTCGCCCTCTGCTGCTGCTTTTGCAAGCTTGTCGGTGTCGTCATTTAGTGCTCTTGGTATATTTTTGACATCAAACCCCCGAAAGTGCCTCTCCATGGCTCGGACTGCCTCAAGGTACTTAACGAGCTCTGGTTCTTTGGCCTCGCTGTCTTTCTCGATGTGGTCACGGATTACCTTTGAGTCCGTTCTGACGATGACTGTTTGTTGCCCTATGGCCTTCATTTTCCTTAAGGCTAGCAGCAGTCCCTCGTACTCTGTGGTGTTGTTGGTTGACTTCGCGGTTGGTGGGAAATCTAGCCTCGCTACATACTTGATTCTGACACCTGTTGGTGATGTGACCACTGCTGCGACCCCTGCCCCTTTGCGGCACCAAGCCCCATCGCAGTGGACGACCCATGGTTTTTCAAATTGTTTTGGCTCCTGCTTTGGCGAGGTCCAATCAACCATGAAATCAGCCAGTACTTGGGATTTTATAGCCGTGCGTCTTTCGAAGTCAACAACGAACTCTGAGAGTTCAGATGCCCATTTGGTGATACGGCTGAAAGCTTCCCTGTTTGAGAAAAGATCATGAAGAGGCTGGCTGGTTACAATGATTATTTTGTGCCCCTCGAAGTAGTGTCGCAGTTTCCGCGCTGCCATAACGACTGAGTATGCAATTTTCTCGAGTTCAGAGTAGTGTAGCTTTGAGCTGCTCAGGGCTTCAGATGCGAATTCAACTGGTATTTGCTTCATTTTGCCTTCGATTTCTTTTTCTTGAATCAACGCCGCGCTTACAGCTGTTGTTGAGGCTGAGACGTACAATAGCAGTGGTGATTTGGGCTCTGGCGGGCATAGCTTTGTCATATACTGTAGGTACTCTTTGAGGTCTTGGAATGCTTTGCTTTGCTCAGGTCCCCATTCTAGTGTTTTGGAGCTTCGGAGTGTTTTGAAGAAAGGTAGGCTTCGCTCTGCCGCTCTTGGAATGAAACGGTTTAGTGCAGCAACCCTACCCATGAGTCGTTGGACTTGTTTGAGCGAAGTTGGCTTTCACATATTAGCCAACGCCTTAATTTTATCTGGGTTGGCCTCAATGCCTTGTGTCATTACCAGGCAGCCTAGGACCTTTTCTCTCTGAGCCCCCAATACACACTTTTCTGGGTTTAGCTTTAGGTTGGCTGACCTCATGTTAGCAAATGTTTCTGTGAGATCCAGAATGTGGTCGCTTCGCTTTGCGCTTTTGACGATGATATCGTCCATGTAAGCCAGGATGTTACGCCGAAGCTGGTTGTCCAGGACTGTTGCCGTCATCCTTGAGAATGTTTGGCCTGCATTCTTTAGCCCCTCTGGCATATGCACGAAGCAGAACATTCCAAAAGGTGTCACGAAGCTTGTTTTGCCTTCGTCCTCCTTCTTGATTCTGATCTGGTGATACCCCGAGAAGAGGTCAAGTAGCGAGAGCATTTCACTGTTTGCAGCGTCATCCACCACCTTGTCAATCCTCTCGAGGGGGTAATCATCTTTTGGGCAGGCCTTATTGAGATCTGTAAAGTCTATACACATTCTCCATTTGCCATTTTTCTTTTTTACTGGCATTGTGTTAGCTAGCCACTTAGGATACTGGATTGACCTGATTACGTTAGCCTCGAGGAGCCTGTCAACTTCGGCCTTTACGGCTTGGACCTTTTCTTCGAACATTTTCCTTAGCTTCTGCTTCTTTGGCTCAGCTCCTTGTCTGATATCGAGGCTATGCTCGATGATTTCCCTGTCCACTCCTTTGAGATCGCCTGCGGACCAAGCAAAGATGTCTTTGTTCTTGTTGAGGCACGCGATGAGGTTGCGTTCTTCTTCGGGGTCGAGGTTGGCTCCAATTGTTACGAACCTGTCTGCGATGTACCCGTCTAGGAGTACCCGCTTTGTTTCGCCATTAGCACTGATCTTTATTTTTTCTTTGTCCCTCTTGGGCTCATCGTGGGTCTTTTTCTTTGTTGTGCTTTCGGCTTCGCTTGATGGCGCTAGGTGGTGGACATACTTTTGGCCCGAAGCTACCCCTCTTTCTATGTTTCTTGCCATTTACTGGTCACCGTACACTGTTATGACCCCCTTGTGCGCGGGTATTTTCATGCATAGGTATAGTAGCCTAATTGCTGCATCCATCTTGGTGATGAAACCGCGACCAAGTATTGCATTATAGGGATAGTGCATCTCCACCACGTCGAAAGTGATGTGTTCTGTTCTCGCATTGTCGCAATCCCCAAACGAGACCGGGAGAGCAATTTTTCCCAAGGCTTTCACTGGCTTTCCATCGAAGCCGAGAAGTGGGATGTCGGCTAGGTCGAGCGTGTTCATGTCAATGTTTATTTCTCTGAAGGCGTTTGCAAAGAGGATGTCCGCGGAGCTGCCCGTGTCAACTAGGACTTTTCCAACCATCCAACCTACTATTAGCGCTTTAATGACCATCGCATCATTGTGCGAGGTTGTCTTGAGCTTGAAGTCTTTCCCTGTGAAGGTTATGGGCATG
Organism: Setaria italica; assembly: GCF_000263155.2. NCBI lineage: Eukaryota > Viridiplantae > Streptophyta > Magnoliopsida > Poales > Poaceae > Setaria > Setaria italica. The sequence goes on along the minus strand of NC_028456.1, from coordinate 4,764,521 downwards.
TGTGCCCATTCTAGCTTCGTTGGGGGTCCATCGGGTATGATTACATTGACTTCTCTGAAATAGTTTCGCCTCTGCCTTTTGTTCTCGAACTCTAAAGAGGAGCCCCCGGTGATTGGCATTATCATGCCGAAGGTAGGTAAGGAATTTTGGTTGTTGTTTTGTGTGCTTGGCTCTGGTTTGGGCATTATGGCTGGGATGCTTGGGGGTGGAGGTAGTGTTTCTTGAGGCTTCTGAGGTGGATTTGGGCTGGCTTGTTGCGGGATTGTTCGGTGGTACGGTTGTATGTGCGGCGGAAGAGGCCAGGTCATTGGTTGCTGGAAATTGGCGAAGCTAGGCTGGTTGGGGTAAAAACTTGGGTGCGGGTAAAAAGCTATGTGGTGGATTGTTTTGGGTGCTTGCACGGCTGCTTTCGCGGCTTCTTCTGCAGCCTTTCTCTCTTCTTCTTTCTTTTTGGGGCACCACTCTGTATTATGATGGTTCTTGTGGCCATGGTTGACGCAGTAGAATGATTTCTGCTGTCTTCCTCGACCACGTCCTCTACCAGAGTGGCCCCCTCTTTGGGTGTTGTTGTTTTGGTTTTGGCTCGGGCTTTGGTTTTGGTTTCCCTCAATGTTCATGACGGTTTGTTTGCCTTTCCTTGTTACGTTCCGCCACTCTTCTGCGGTGGTCCTCGTCGGACCTGATGTATTCATCGAGTTTGCTGAAAAGAGCACTCATTGTTTTGGGATCCTTACTTGATAGCTTCGACGCTGTTGGGCCAGGGGTGAGGCCCGCGATGCATGCAGATATTGCTACGGATTCCTCAGTGTGCGGCGCTTGGGAACGAAGCTGGACATATCTTCTTACATATTCTATAAGTGGCTCCTTTTCTTTTTGTTTGCATTGGAAAAGGTCTGCTTGGGCCATTTGAGGGTGATGGAAACCCTGAAAGTTTTGTGTGACCTTCGCCTTGAGGTCATGCCAGCTAATCACTGTGTGCAGAGGGAGTAGTGAGTACCAGTTGAGTGCTGCGCCTTCGCAAGCAATTATGAAGGACTTGGCGAGGACGACATCATCTCCCCCGGCTGAAGCTACGGCGGCTTTGTAACTCATTAGGAATTGTCGTGGATCTGTCCGTCCGTTGAATTTGGGCAGGGTGGTTGGCTTGTATGTTGCTGGCCACGGTGCGGTTTGGAGCCCGATTGAGAGTGGTGATGTGGTGTCGACCATGAGAGACACCCCTGATGAGTGATGTTGGGTGCTTTTCCCGAAGTTGAGACTGGGTTGGAGCTGTGCCTGATCAACGGTGGGGCTTTGGTGAAAATAAGCTGCGGCTGGGTTTGCATTCACATGTGGGCTTTCAAGCTCCACAATTTCTTTCTGTAATGCTTCCAGTTGTCGCCTGGCTTCGTTCAATTTTTATAGTCTACTCAAGGCTTCCCTCTGCTGTTGCACCTGTCGTGCTAACTGTTCCTTTTTTCTTTTGACCTCCTCTATCTCCCGGAGGACTGTGTCTAGCTCATTGTCCAGGTCAGTGAGGCTAGTAGCTTCGGGCATTGTGGGCTGCTGGCTCTGTTGACCGTCAATGCGGTTGGTAGCTTCGTTTGCTGTGGGTTGTTGGCTTTGGTGGTTGACCTTGGGTACGGGTCTCTTATTCATTGCTTTTGTCCTTAGGGTTTGCTCGACTCTTGCAAGGCATTCCTCTTTATCTAAAAGAACCTGATCTGTGGCCTCGGGAGTTATAAGCTGACCGGCCTCCACTGTGCCGACTTCTCTTTGTACTGCAAGTCTCTTCTTCCGTTGTGGTGGCATCGTAGGTTAATTGTCGAGTCAGACCACGGTGGGTGCCAAATGTTGGGCCTTAACCAAACAGTAGGTAAGACGAAGTAGCAACACGAAGGCAAAGATACCTCAAGCGAATGTAACCGTGGCTGTCCTATCAATGAATAGTGTCCATTTAAGCAGGGACGGTTCACCTCCCTTTATAGTGCTATAAAGTTACATTTCCGTATACCCGTTATACCCATACCCAACAACTACATCCCAGGCATATCCCGTACAAGACAGTAACTTGACCCTTACCCAAGATGTCGCTTTCAAAGTGAGATTACACTCCTAACCCTTCCCAAAATCTTTATTACCAAAGTGTTCCACAACGATGTGATTCCAGGGCTATCTTGATTTCTCCTTTCCCTACTCATTAGCTTCGCCCGCACCAAGTATGCCTCCACGTGCACTCCACCTTCGTTGGTCGAGACCAGCTAACCTTGGGCTCTGGTCATGGCATCTCCTCGAAGTCAAGTCACTGGGAGTTCCATGGGGGCTTCAACTTCGGGAATCTTCGCCTACAAAACCACAGAATGAACATCTTCAGACCAGCTAACTTCGGTTAATTATTAGCTTCGTTGAAGAGTATAATCACGAAGTCAATGTTGGTGTCGGGGAGAGCTCCGCGCCGGCTTCGTTCAGGGTGCGTTATGGGGCGGTCCCCAACATCAAGCGACTTCAGTCGGACAAGATCACACTCAAGTCAGATAAGTGCATTTTCGTGGGATATCCAAAGGAAACTTTCGGATATTATTTCTACAACCAGTTAGAGGGCAAAGTATTTGTTGCTCTGAACGGGATTTTCCTAGAGAAAGAGTTTCTCAAAGGAGAAAAGAGTGAAAAGACAGTGTATGTTGAAGAAGTTCGAGATGAGCCAATCGGGCAAGAATCAACGAGTGATGCTAACGTAGCATAACAAGTTGAGACACCCATGGCAAGAGAAGCACCGCCACAACCACGAAGGTCGGCAAGGCTCCGCGAAATGCAGGAAATATTATTGTTGGACAATGATAAGCCTGCGACATATGCAGAAGCAATGATGGACCCAGACTCTGAAAAATGGTAGAGTGCCATGCAATCCGAAATAGAGTCCATGGGAGACAATCAAGTTTGGAACTTGGTTGACCCGCCTGATGGTGTTAAAGCCATAGAGTGCAAGTGGATCTATAAGAAGAAAAAGGACATGGATGGAAATGTTCACATCTATAAAGGAGACCTTCTCGCCCGTAGTGATGCTTAAGTCCATTCGGATTATTCTAGCTATAGCTGCATATTTCGATTATGAGATATGGCAGATGGATGTCAAGACAACTTTCCTGAATGGAAACCTAATTGAGGACGTGTATATGATATAGCCCGAGGATTTTGTCGATCCAAAAAATGCTGGAACAGTATGCAAGTTTCAGAGATCCATTTATGGATTGAAGCAAGCATCTAGGAGTTGGAACATTCGTTTTGATGAAGTGGTCAAAGGGTTTGACTTCACCAAGAACGAAGAAGAGTCTTGTGTTTACAAGAAGGTTAGTGGGAGCTCTGTACTATTTCTAATCTTATATGTGGATGACATATTGCTGATTGGAAATAACATTCCTATGCTTGAGTCCATAAAGACTTTACTGAAAAATAGTTTTTCAATGAAGGACTTAGGGGAAGCGGCATATATTCTGGGCATTAAGATCTATAGAGATAGATCAAGAAGGCTTATAGGATTAAGCCAAGATACTTACATTGACAAAGTGTTGAAGCGGTTCAGCATGGAAGAGGCGAAGAAAGGGTTCTTGCCTATGTCACATGGCATACATCTCAACAAGACTCATTGTCCTTCGACTACTGATCAGCGGGATCGCATGAGTAGACTGCCATATGCCTCGGCTATTGGATCTATCATGTATGCAATGAGAAGTACTCGCCCAGATGTTTCATATGCGCTAAGTATGATAAGCAGACACCAGTCTGATCTGGGTGAGAGTCACTGGACAGCGGTGAAAAACATTCTTAAGTACTTAAGAAGGACTAAAGATATGTTCCTCATCTATGAAGGTGAGGAGGAGCTCATTGTAACAGGTTACATCGATGCTAGTTTCCAAACCGACAGAGACGATTCAAAGTCACAATCAGGATTTGTGTTCACGCTAAATGGTGGTGTTGTTAGTTGGAAGAGTTCCAAGCAGGAGACGGTGGCCGATTCTACGACAGAAGCTGAGTACATCGCGGCTTTGAAAGCCGCGAAGGAGGGTGTTTGGATAAGGAATTTTCTTATTGAGCTTGGTGTGTTCTCAAATGCATCCAGTTGGTGGACACACATGAATATTAGACTAGTACATGTATTAGTTGATGACTATGTTTTGCAAGTCATGGACATGGAGATGTTAAACTAATAATGTGGGCACATGTGGAGACATGTGCTAGGACTGACCCAACACGAGAAGTAGTTCTCGCTTTACATAACAAGTACGCTTTATCTCTGGGCCCCTCGAGTGATCGGATCCGGAAAAGCATGGCCATGCTACGTACGGTTAAGAGTTAACCTACAAAGGGATTCTGAATCACAGGATCGATAAAGAGCGGTCGGCTTGAAGCTAGACTAAATATCGTGAGGCAAAGGGAATAGCATGTACATGTTGTTGTGACGGTTCATCTGATATGATCTTCCTGTGCGTATAGGAGTTGGCACGTCTTGCTAGAGGCTGCTACTGACTATTGGGCCGAGTAGGAGTACTCGGGCCATGTCTATACATATCTGAACCCATAGGGTAACACACTTAAGGGGCTGGAAGCCCAATTCGGATATGACCCAAGTTGGATCAGGTTTAGAAGTACTAATTGGCCTCGGACCCAGAGGCCCGTCAGGAACCTCTATAAATAGAGGGGTGGGACGCCCTAGGGTTTCATCCCTTTGGCCGAAACACATCTGTCGTGCCTCCCACGCTCTCGCCCTGTTGCAACTCGTGGACCTAGCAGTCCAGCTTGCGATGCTTCCTCCCTGCACGTGTGGATACCTTGGAGGTGTTGCACCTGCAGCACTTGGACGAGCTGCCGATGAGCCACGACGAGCCGCCGACGAGCCACAATGAGCCGACGATGAGCTGCGGCACGAGGACGATCTTGTTACACGTGGACGAGCTGCTGAGGAGCTGCTCAACGTCGACGTGATTGACTACGTGTTTGACTACACTGATCGACTTCGCTGCCCCGACGCGATTCTACATCTTCCGCACCAGTGCGTCGAGTGGTAATCCCGTAATCCATATACGACAGTTTTCCTGGTGTACATGATAGTTAAATTTTGTTTTGCGCTAGCGTAGCCTACCTCGTATCCCAACAAGTGCATGGTGAGCACGAGGAGGGTTGGCCACGCAAGCGACAAAGCGGTGGCGCGCGGGCTGTGTGGGTGGGACAAAAGAACAGGAGCAAAAGCTAGACCTCGGGTAAATTGTAATAAAGTTTGTGGACCTTTTTACAGCATCATCAAGAACTATTCCAAGGACTGCGGGTTGATTATGAAAAATTTGAGATTTTTTTGCAAAACAACCACGACGGTTGGAAGAAACAACTGCACTTTAATATTAGGTAGAGATTATGTCTATGTGCATAATAATATCTATAAACTAAAAAAGTCAAAATGACCTTGTTGAGGGAATTATAAATGGTTCCCCTTAGATGGGCCTAAACAACCTTCTATATGGCCCATGGAAAGATTCACCCCAAAGACCTAGATACAATTTTGTTCCCCACCAAGGGTGTGAGAGAAAATCGCCCCTACCCTCTCTCTCTATATATAAGGTTCTCATGGGTGCTAGGGCAAAGCGGGACTCTTCTTCTACTCTATCGGTCTTATACAAACCCTAGGACTACTGGAGCGTCAAATGCCTCCCCGACACCTGCTACTTCGGAAGCGATGCCTTCCGATGTGGCTGCTAAGACAGCCAAGGGGCTAAGGCCCGATGAGCGCCGGCGTAACATGGCACGCCCGTTCTGCCGGAAGCCATTTCTTTTGAAGAGTCGTATAGGGCGGCTAAGGGCTGATGCCCTCGAGCGTCGGCGTAGCACCACACGACCGCTCCACCGGAAGTGACGCTTTCCGATGTGGCTGCTAAGGAAGCTAAGGGGCTAAGGCCCAACGAGCGTCAGCATAACATGGCACACCTGCGCCGCCAGAAGCGATTCTTCCGAAGAGTCGCACAGGGCGGCTAAGGGTTGATGCCCTCGAGCGCCAGCGTAACAGGGCACGCCCACGCCTTCGGAAGCGAGTCTTCTAAAGAGTCGCACAGGGTGGCTAAGGGCTGATACCCTCAAGCGCCGGTCTAGCACCGCACACCCACTCCTTCTGGAAGCGATGCTTCCGAAGATTCGCACTGGGCAGCTAAGGGCTGAGGCTTATGAGTGTCGTCGTAGTACCACAAGCCCACTCCTTCTGGAAGCGATGCTTCCATAGAGTTGCACAGGACAGCTAAGGGCCGAGGCCCTCGAGCGCCGGCGTAACATGGAACTTCCGGTACACCGGAAGTGATGCCTTCCGATGCGGTAGCTAAGGGGCTAAGGCCCGATGAGAGCCGGCGTAATATGGCACGCCCGTGCTGGCGGAAGCGATTCTTCCGAAGAGTCGCACAGTGCGGCTAAGGGTTGATGCCCTTGAGCGCCGGCATAGCACCGCACGTGCGCTCCTTCCGAAAGCGATGCTTCTGAATATTCGCACAGGGCAGCTAAGAGCTGAGGCCCATGAGCACCGGTGTAGCACCACATGCCTACTCCTTCCGGAAGTGATGCTTCCGAAGAGTCGCACAGGGCAGCTAAGGGCTGATGCCCTCGAGCACCAGCGTAGCTCCACATGCCTGCTACTATCGGAAGCGATGCTTTCGAAGAGTCGCACAGGGTGTCTAAGGGCTAATGCCCTCAAGCGCCGATGTAACACCACAAGCCCACTTCTTCCACAAGTGATGCTTTCAAGGAGTCGCATAGGGCAGCGGGTTGGCAGCTAAGGGCTAACCCCCTTGAGTGCCGGCATGACTGAAGCGTCCCCACATAAGTAGAGACTAAATGTGATCCAATTATCAGTCCCAAGAGGCTGATAACACATTTATTCAACAGATAGTTCAGAAACCGTATAGCTCCCGAAGGAGCGGGCGGGTAAGCCACACCTAAAGTAAAACTAAAATGATAACAATACAAATCCAAGTTGCAGTCAAGTCGGACTCCGGGCTGCAATCGGAACTATGCGTCAGCGGAAGCATCCTGCAAAAGGGCCAACACCGCAGGCAGCGTTGGGCGCAGACGCAACCTCCTACTCGAGATCCTCGGCGACATAGTCTGGATCCTCCTCTGAAGCAACAAAACAGGGGTGAGTACAAAAGTACTCAACAAGTCCAACCCCATCCACGGAAGGGGATACAGCAAGAATATGCACAGGATATAACAAGGATAAGGTTAAGGTTCATTTGCAATAAAGGTAGATTTTCAACTCATGCAAGGGTTTATTTTCAAAGAGTTTTCACAAAGTATTTTATTTAGTAACCGAAACATTAAGTGGGGTTGATCCTACACAAAGGATCCAAGTTTTATCGCTACCGGACTCCCCGTCCGCCGTAGCGCACGGCACAACTGCCGGACACTTCCAAAAAAAAACTCCAACACACACCATAAAAACCAACCATCTCCAAAAGCTAATTATGTGACCAAGCCGTAACTAGCCAATGCCGTGGACACGGCTACCCGGATAGGTTTTTAACTCTGCAGAGGTTGTACACTTTTCCCACAAGTAGGGTACCGCAGCACGATCACCTTGGTGCCGGTGCGGATCCTAACAAAGCCATTACCCACCTTAGCCAACACTGACTAGTCAACACGGAAGCACCCAAGGGGTTAACGACCTATCCACGAGGCCAGAACCAGGACTTAAGTCACCAAGAGCTTAGTCCTTTTCCATGGGCTCCCGTTGCTCACCAGCACAGCTGAAGACTAACAGTTTAGCTAGTGGGATTTATGCTAAGCCGTTGCCCATACAACGGTCAAGTGGTTGCACGATGGTTGAATTAGTCAAGATGACACATCAACTCGGTCCTTAACCATGACAAGATGGATATCTCCCAACCTTGCTCAACCACTAAGGAACGAGCCCAACATTCTGGCATTTCACATAAGAAATACCCATCCATCTCATCTATGCATCCCATCTCCTTGCACCCGAAAACCTATTTTCTCATTTGAAAACACGCACACATTTATTCTCTAAATAAACCATTGTAGTCATGATTGAAGTTGAGTAACACGTTCCTAAGCATTCTGGCAGTATTTATCATCCAAACAGAGCAACTCATATTTAGAGATAAATATAGGATAACAAGGAATAATCATAACAATCAAGGGATGGCTATCCAACCATGTCATGCAATAAAATAATATGCATTTTATAAAACAAGCTAATAGGTTGTGTTTGAAAAACTAGGTATTAAATATGCATCAAAGGGTGAGATTGGACTTGCCGTTCTCAAAGCCCTCCGGGAGCTCCTGCTCGCGGTACTGGTCCTCGGGCTCGGGCTTGCGGTCGAACTCCTCCTCGTGCTCCTCCTCAGGTACTCCACGATCTACGGCACACACAAATGAGCACACAATAAATAAAAAGGAAATAAGATTTTACCCGTTGAGCTCTGAACAGGAAATGTGAACGGAAAATAGGAAGGAGGGGTATTTTCATGAAATTTGGATATGCCTCGGCGGAAATATATGAGAGGAGGCCGTGGTCGAATTTGGGATTAATTGGAGGAAGTTTGGCGCATGAAATGACGAGTTAAACATGGATTAGGGGCTTAATTAGGAGGTTTAGGACTGAATTGCGAGAACCAAGGACCCATCTGTAATTATTTTTGAATTGGTGCAAGGGCTTATTTGTGAATATAGGAAACTAGAGGGTCAGATCGAGAGGGGGGGATTTTATCCTTTCTTCTTCCTTGGGTCACAACAGGAAGTGGGGAAGGGGATGGCCGACGACGGGCCGGCCGGCCTAGCTCGCCGGTGGCGAGGCCGAGCGGCGGGGAAGGGGAAGGAGAGCATGGGGGACCCATTTTGGTCCTCACCTTGGCCAGCTAGTGATGCGAAAAGGGGGGGAGCTGGTGGCGATTCTGGAGGCGGCGGCGTGTGAGGCTTCAGCGGCGGTAAGCAGTGGGTGTGCTTGTGGTGGTGTGGAGGTGTAGGGGCACGGGCCCCCCTTTTATAGGCGGCGGGAGGAGCGGCGTGCGGCCGTGGTGATGATGGTGGCCGGAACTTTGGCTGATGGCGTGCCGGAGTGGAGGAGCTCGTGGAAGGCGTGGGGCTCGGTCGACGAGGGGCACAGGGAGTCCACCGAGGTGATGGCTGGCGTGACGCGCGGTGGGACAGCGGCGACCGGCGACCGGCGGACGGCGATGTGACGCGCTCGGCCAAGCGCTAGGCGCCAAGGCGCGAGCGGACGTGGGCGGGCGTGCGCAGGCGGCGAGGTGTGGGCGCGGGCGTGGCGCGGGACGGCGCAGGTGCAGCGCGCGAGCGCTGGGCGGCACGGGCGCGGGCGCGCGTGGGCGCGAGGCCGCCGCAGCGCGCGGCCTGGTGCAGGAGCGGGCCCAGCGCGCGTGCAGGCACGCGTGCCTCAGGGCGCGTAGGGGCTGGGGGCGCACGGGCGGTGCCAGGAGGGTGGAGCTGAGCGCCAGGCGCCAAAGAGAAGAAAAGGAGACGGGGAAAAAAAGAGAGGAAAGAGAGGAAGGAGGAAGAAGGAGAAGGAAGAAGGAGAAGGGAAAAAGAAGAAAGAAAAAGGAGGGAAAAGAAAAGGAAGGAGATGGCGGGAATTGCGGTATTTGACCGGCACGCGTGATGGATTTGACGGGCACGCAGCGAAAAATACGAGGAATAGAAAACGAGGGTTGACGACATCGGGGGCCGGAACAGTGGGTCCGACGGGAAAGAGGGGTTTTGACGGGGCTCAACGGTCGGAAAAAAAAAATTGGAATGCATTTTTAATGGGTGATTTAAATTGGTAATTTTTACGGGCGTTACAAACCTACCCCACTTAAATTGAATCTCGTCGTCAAGATTCGGCTGAATTCTGAAAAGATGGGGAAACTCCTTCTTTAACGCGTCCTCGCGTTCCCAAGTAGTTTCTTCTTCACCATGCCTACTCCATTGGTCTCTGCAAATCCGTACTACTGAATTCCTTATCCTCCTGGTGACGGTGTCTAGAATCTTGACAGGCACCTTCTGATACCGCAGATCCTTTTGCAAATCTATGGTTTCCACCGGTACTTGTTCTTCCGGTACTCTCAAGCATTTCCTTAGCTGGGACACATGGAACACCGGGTGTATATCCGACATCTCTTCGGGCAGCTGAATACGGTATGCTACAGCTCCAACTCTTTTTAACACCTGGTATGGTCCAATATACCGAGGGGCTAATTTTCCTTGCACTTGGAACCTTCGAGTACCTCGAATCGGGGAAACCTTGAGGTAGACGAAGTCTCCCTCATTGAAAATCAACTCTCATCTTCTTTTATATGAGTAACTCTTCTGCCTAGACTGTGCTGCCTTCAGCTTCTCTCGTATTTCAGCCACTTGTTCTTCTGCTTCTTTGATAAAGGCAGGTCCCACTAGAGTGCGCTCTCCTACTTCCGACCACATCAACGGGTCCTGCAGTTCCTTCCGTAGAGAGCCTCAAATGGTGACATGCCTAATCTGGCTTGGTAACTGTTGTTGTATGAGAACTCTACATAGGGTAGACTCTGTTCCCAGTCCTTGCCATAAGTAAGGACACATGCCCTCAACATGTCTTCCATAATCTAATTCACTCTTTCTGTTTGGCCATCGGTCTGGGGGTGATAGGCTGAACTAAAATCCAGTTTGGTGCCCATACCTTTATGCAGACTTTTCCAGAATCTAGAGGTAAATTGGGTCCCTCTATCCGAAACAATTCTGCTAGGCACACCATGCAGCTTCACTATGTTGTCCACATAGAGCCGAGCTAGCCTTTCTCCACCATAGGTGGTCCGTATAGGTAAGTAGTGGGCAACTTTAGTGAGTCGATCCACTATTACCCATATGGAGTCATTCCCCTTTTGAGTCTTGGGTAAACCCACTACAAAATCCATGCCAATTTTGTCCCATTTCCAAACTAGGATGGGTAGTGGTTGTAGTAGGCCGGCTGGCTTCTGGTGTTCGGCTTTAACCCTTTGGCAAATATCGCAATGTGCGACGAACTGGGCTATGTTCGCTTTCATCCCATTCCACCAGTACTTCTGTTTTAGGTCCATATACATCTTAGTGGATCCTGGATGGATGGAGTATGCTGAGTTATGGTCCTCATCCATGATGGTTTGTCGGAAATCACCTTCCTTGGGTACACAAATCCTATCCTTGTACCACAAGGTCCCTTTGTCATCCACTCTGAAGTCCAGGGCTTTATTCTCTCCGGTTTGCTTGCGAGTTCTTACCAAATCCTGATCTGAACCTTGGGCCTTTCGGATTCGATCCTCCAAAGTGGGTTGAACACTTAGCTTGTGGCTGGTATTCTGGGGAATAATGTGTACATTTAATCGGGTCATTTCCTCTTGCAAGTGGGTGTCCTTAGGTCTGATCTGTCCATAGGATTTTCTGCTTAAGGCATCCGCTACCACGTTAGCCTTACCGGGGTGGTAGTGAATTTCCAGATTATAATCCTTGACCAACTCTAACCACCTTCTTTGTCTTAAATTCAGATCTGGTTGGGTGAAGATATATTTTAGGCTCTTGTGGTCTGCGTAAATCTCACACTTGTTCCCAATTAGATAGTGCCTCCAGATCTTGAGAGCATGCACTACTGCTGCAAATTCCAAATCATGGGTGGGGTAATTTTGTTCATGGCGCTTAAGCTGGCGGGAAGCATATACCACTACTTTCCCATCCTACATCAGGACACACCCTAACCCTTGTCGGGAAGCATCACAATAAATGACAAAGTCCCGCTGGATATCCGGTAGGGTTAATACTGGGGCGGTTGTCAATCTTCTCTTCAGTTCTTGAAACTCCTCTCACATGACTCTGTCCAAATAAATTTCTTGTCCTTCCTAAGTAGCTCTATCATGGGCCGGGCTATTTTAGAGAATCATTCAATAAACCTCCGATAGTACCCAGCTAGACCAAGAAAGCTCCTGATTTCACTAACATTGGTGGGTTGCTGCGAGTTGGAGACGGCTTCAACTTTCTCAGGATCAACTGCTACTCCTTCTGCGGTCAAAATATGACCAAGAAATGCCACTTTCTCGAGCCAAAATTCACATTTGTTGAATTTAGCATAGAGTCGGTGGGCTCTCAATTTCTCCAACACTACTCATAGATGCTGCTCATGCTCTTGGACACTCTTGGAGTAAATAAGTATGTCGTCGATAAAGACCACGACAAACTTATCTAACTCCTCCATAAACACCTTGTTCATGAGGTTCATGAAGTAAGCAGGGACATTGGTCAATCCAAAGGACATCACTGTGAATTCAAACTGGCCATAGCGGGTGACAAAAGCTGTCTTCGGGATGTCACTTTCCTTGATTTTGAGTTGATGGTAACCTGATCTCAAATCTATTTTGGAGAAATATTTGGCTCCTTTCAACTGGTCAAATAGGTCATCTATTCTGGGGAGGGGGTATTTATTCTTGATGGTGACTTCATTCAGTGCGCGATAATCCACGCACATCCTCATGCTTCCGTCTTTCTTCTTGACAAAGAGCACTGGGGCTCCCCACGGGGATGAGCTAGGTCTGATAAAGCCACTCTGTTGCAGTTCACCTAACTGTTTCTTCAGCTCTGCCAACTCAGATGTTGCCATTCTATAGGGTCTCTTGGCTATAGGGGAGGTTCCAGGGATAAGGTCAATTACAAACTCTATATCCCTGTCTGGGGGCATTCCAGGTAGTTCTTCAGGAAAGACATCAGGGTATTCACTCACTACCGGGACTCCTTCTATGACCTTGGCTTCCATGCTAAAAACCATTGGGTCGGGTCCACTTCCCTGAGTGTGACAGGTCACTTGTACACCGTCCTGATTAACCAGGCGTACTACCTTATCAGTACATCCTATGTGACCATCATGTAGGCTTAACCAATCCATTCCAAGGATCACATCTATCCCCTTAGACTCAAGTACTACTAAGTCTGCTAAGAATTCTACCCCACTTAAATTGATCCTTACCCGGGAACGACCTAGTCGACGCTGGATGTCAGGTCCAGGTGTCCGGGTTATTAGGGGTACCTTTAGTAGTACTGTAGGTATCTGGTGCTTATCCACAAAGCTTGATGATATAAATGAATGTGATGCTCCAGAATCGAAGAGTATTGTTGCCAAGACTGAGCCGACTAGAAACTCACCGAGTACCACGCCCTGAGCTTCTTGAGCCTCTTGCGCGCTGATGTGGTTGACGCGGGCTCGTCCGAATGACTGCTGGGGCTGCCTCATCTGCTGGCTGTTGCTGTTGTTGCCGGGGTTGTTGTTGTTACGGACGGGAACACGGTTGGCTCCTGACACTGCTGCCCTTGGCCCAGTCACTGCGTTGGAGAAGGCTGATGCAGCTGGCTTGTTGGCGTAGGGGCAGTTGGCGATGAAATGCCCCGGCTCACGGCAGTTGAAGCATGCCCTGCTGTTGTTGGTGACTTGACTAGCACTGTTCTGTGGGGCCTTGATAGGGTTCTGGCTTCTGTATGGGGCATTGGGCTGATGGGAACCAGAGGCTTGAGATTGGGTCCGGTACTGCATGGGAGCTTGGGACCTGGGCATAGGGTGACCAAAGCTCCTTTGTTTTCTGGAACCTGTCCTGCTGGTGGGCCTTGCTGTCCAGAAACCGGCGCTTGTTGTCCCTCCTTTCATCTGCTTTGGCCCTCTCAGTCAGGATGGCCATGTTCATCAGAGTGTTGAAATCACGGTAGATCTGAGGAGTAAGCAGGGTCCTTAGTTCTGCGCTCAAACCCTTCTTGAACATGTCTTGCTTCTTCTCATCCTTGTCTACTTCTTCTAGAGCATAGCGGGCCAACTCCATGAACTGATAGGTGTATTCTTCCACGGACTTGTTGCCTTGGCGCAGTTCACGGAACTCATCTGCCTTGCGCTTCATGGTGGCCGCAGGGATGTGATAGCGGCGGAATTCAGTCACGAACTCATCCCAGGTGATAGTGGAGGCATCCTGGGTAGCAGTGCAGTAGTTCTCCCACCAAGCTAGAGCAGTCCTAGTGAGTTGATGAGCAACCAGGAGAACCTTGTCCCTGCTCTCATAGCCGAACGGCTCTAACTTCCTCTGGATGACCCACAGCCAGTCATCTGCGTCCAAAGGGTTGAAGGACCTGCCAAAAGTGGGTGGCTTGGTCCGGAGGAAGTATGTCAGCTTCTCATTCATGCCCTGTCCGCGGGGCCTTTGGCGGGTGATGGCATTGGCCAAGGCTTCCAGTAGAAGGGTCTGGTTGTTCATTACTTGTACCAAATCAATGACCGGTGGGGGCGGTGGCTGTTGTGCTCCCACTTGACTTTCTCCCCTGCCCTCAGGCTGATTCACTTCTTGCTCCTCATGGTGCACCGCTGGTGGTGGTTCCTGCCTTTCCAGCTGTCTTTCTGCACTAGGGGTGGCACGTGCTTGACTCGGGGAGGTCCTGGTAGCACGCTTGGGAGGCATCTGCAGATTGAGTGAACTTTCATGAGACTTGGATTTGGATATTAAAGTGATGTTTAGTTAATTAGTTCGGATTTTCGAAGAGATAGAATCCACCTCCTATCGACAAGCACACAAACTAACAAACAACAAGCACAAATGATTTCATTATTTTGCCGGGGTGGGTACAACACTTGGGGTGAGGCCAAAACACGCACTACACGGCCGATACAACAATACAACTGGGGTACAAGTCTAGACTCGGGATAGCTTCTGGGGTACAAGTCTAGACTCGGGATAGCTTCTGGGGTACAACTCTAGGTGGGGCACTCTACTCGCGGGATGAGTCTTCATCCTGCACGGAGTGGTCTTCTGGCAGAATAAGGAGGGCCAGTACCTCGTCCTTTAGGGTCCCATCGGCAGGAGGGGGCTCCGATGCTTCTCCGTTGGCCACCTCACAGTCCCTTTCCGAAGGTGGTGGTGCTGGTGGTGCATCAGGGCTCTTCCGCTTTCCGGACCCCTGGGCAACAGGGACTCCACCCAAGACTGGGGCCTCGTCATCCTCCACGACCCGCATCTTCCTTCTCGCGTGGTTCGAGTGGTGGACCTCCTTCAATGCCCAAGCATGCCGATCTTCGGCCTCCTTGAGGGCCTCAATGGCGACGACCTCATTGCTTTGGGCGGCCGCGGCTCGTGCCTTAGCTGCTGCCAATCACACCTGGAGTCTCCTCACCATGACCTCTGCGTCCTCGACTCTACGGATCTGCTACTTTAGATGGGCGGTCTGCTCATCGTAGAGCTCATCCAAGGTGAGCAGGTAGGCAGCCATCTGGAGCATGGTGGGGTCATCCTCGCGCTGTCCACGTCCTTCCAAAGTCCTCACCCGGGCCAGCCAAACCGGGCGGTTCTTCTTAACAGGCGGGTAAAACCTCATCGGTGTGCGGCCAATGTGCCTCTCATAAATCTGGCACAGGTAGCGCAGGGCTTTCCGAGCTGCCATCTGGTAAGTGTCTTTCCGCCGGAAACCAGTGGCAGACACATTCCAAGGCTGAATATCGGGGAAGCGGCTGCTCCTGCCAACGTAGATGGTCATCTCACACCGGAGAGTCCCACAGTCTTCGTACTCCCGGCTAGAGTACTCCGGGCGCTCATAAATCCTGAGGTGGTCCATGCAGGCGAACAACAACCTGGGAAAACCGAGCTCCTCTAGGCAATGGCCTTCCGGAAGCGATGCTTCCATAGAGTTGCACAGGACAGCTAAGGGCCGAGGCCCTCGAGCGCCGGCGTAACATGGAACTTCCGGTACACTGGAAGTGATGCCTTCCGATGCGGCAGCTAAGGGGCTAAGGCCCGATGAGAGCCGGTGTAACATGGCACGCCCGTGCTGGCGGAAGCGATTCTTCCGAAGAGTCGCACAGTGCGGCTAAGGGTTGATGCCCTTGAGCGCCGGCATAGCACCGCACGTGCGCTCCTTCCGAAAGCGATGCTTCTGAATATTCGCACAGGGCAGCTAAGAGCTGAGGCCCATGAGCACCGGTGTAGCACCACATGCCTACTCCTTCTGGAATTGATGCTTCCGAAGAGTCGCACAGGGCAGCTAAGGGCTGATGCCCTCGAGCACCAGCGTAGCTCCACATGCTTGCTACTATCAGAAGCGATGCTTTCGAAGAGTCGCACAGGGTGGCTAAGGGCTAATGCCCTCAAGCGCCGGTGTAACACCACAAGCCCACTTCTTCCACAAGTGATGCTTTCAAGGAGTCGCATAGGGCAGCGGGTTGGCAGCTAAGGGCTAACTCCCTTGAGTGCCGGCATGACTGAAGTGTCCCCACATAAGTAGAGACTAAATGTGATCCAATTATCAGTCCCAAGAGGCTGATAATACATTTATTCAACAGATAGTTCAGAAACCGTACAGCTCCCGAAGGAGCGGGCGGGTAAGCCACACCCAAAGTAAAACTAAAGCGATAACAATACAAATCCAAGTTGCAGTCCAGTCGGACTCCGGGCTGCAATCGGAACTATGCGTCAGCGGAAGCATCCTGCAAAAGGGCCAACACCGCAGGCAGCGTTGGGCGCAGACGCAACCTCCTACTCGAGATCCTCGGCGACATAGTCTGGATCCTCCTCTGAAGCAACAAAACAGGGGTGAGTACAAAAGTACTCAACAAGTCCAACCCCATCCACGGAGGGGGATACAGCAAGAATATGCACAGGATATAACAAGGATAAGGTTAAGGTTCATTTGCAATAAAGCTGGATTTTCAACTCATGCAAGGGTTTATTTTCAAAGAGTTTTCACAAAGTATTTTATTTAGTAACCGAAACATTAAGTGGGGTTGATCCTACACAAAGGATCCAAGTTTTATCGCTACCGGACTCCCCGTCCGCCGTAGCGCACGGCACAACTGCCGGACACTTCCAAAAAAAAACTCCAACACACACCATAAAAACCAACCATCTCCAAAAGCTAATTATGTGACCAAGCCGTAACTAGCCAATGCCGTGGACACGGCTACCCGGATAGGTTTTAACTCTGCAGAGGTTGTACACTTTTCCCACAAGTAGGGTACCGCAGCAGATCACCTTGGTGCCGGTGCGGATCCTAACAAAGCCATTACCCACCTTAGCCAACACTGACTAGTCAACACGGAAGCACCCAAGGGGTTGACGACCTATCCACGAGGCCAGAACCGGGACCTAAGTCACCAAGAGCTTACTCCTTTTCCATGGGCTCCCGTTGCTCACCAGCACACCTGAAGACTAACAGTTTAGCTAGTGGGATTTATGCTAAGCCGTTGCCCATACAACGGTCGAGATGTTGCACGATGGTTGAATTAGGCAAGATGACACATCAACTCGGTCCTTAACCATGACAAGATGGATATCTCCCAACCTTGCTCAACCACTAAGGTACGAGCCCAACATTCTGGCAGTTCACACAAGAAACACCCATCCATCTCATCTATGCATCCCATCTCCTTGCACCCGAAAACCCATTTTCTCATTTGAAAACACGCATGCATTTATTCTCTAAATAAACCATTGTAGTCATGATTGAAGTTGAGTAACGAGTTCCTAAGGATTCTAGCAGTATTTATCATCCAAACAGAGCAACTCATATTTAGAGATAAATATAGGATAACAAGGAATAATCATAACAATCAAGGGGTGGCTATCCAACCATGTCATGCAATAAAATAATATGCATTTTATAAAACAGGCCAATAGGTTGTGTTTGAAAAACTAGGTATTAAATATGCATCAAAGGGTGAGATTGGACTTGCCGTTCTCAAAGCCCTCCGGGAGCTCCTGCTCGCGGTACTGGTCCTCGGGCTCGGGCTCGCCGTCGAACTCCTCCTTGTGCTCCTCCTCGGGTACTCCGCGATCCACGGCACACACAAATGAGCACACAATAAATAAAAAGGAAATAAGATTTTACCCGTTGAGCTCTGAACAGGAAATGTGAACGGAAAATAGGTAGGAGGGGTATTTTCATGAAATTTGGATATGCCTCGGCGGAAATATATGAGAGGAGGCCGTGGTCGAATTTTGGATTAATTGGAGGAAGTTTGGTGCATGAAATGACGAGTTAAACATGGATTAGGGGCTTAATTAGGAGGTTTAGGACTGAATTGCGAGAACCAGGGACCCATCTGTAATTATTTTTGAATTGGTGGAAGGGCTTATTTGTGAATATAGGAAACTAGAGGGTCAGATCGAGAGGGGTGGATTTTATCCTTTCTTCTTCCTTGGGTCACAACACGAAGTGGGGAAGGGGATGGCCGGCGACAGGCCGGCTGGCCTAGCTCACCGGCGGCGAGGCCGAGCGGCGGGGAAGGGGAAGGAGAGCGTGGGGGACCCATTTTGGTCCTCACCTTGGCCGGCTAGTGATGGGAAAAGGGGGGGGGCGCCGGTGGCGATTCTGGAGGCGGTGGCGGCGGCGCGTGAGGCGGCGGCGCACGGGTGGCGGCGACGGTAAGCAGGGGGGTGTGCTTGTGGTGGTGTGGAGGTGTAGGGGCACGGGCCCTCCCTTTTATAGGCGGCGGGAGGAGTGGCATGCAGTCGTGGTGATGATGGCGGCCAGAACTTTGGCCGATGGCGTGCCTGAGTGGAGGAGCTCGTGGAAGGCGTGGGGCTCGGTCGACGAGGGGCACAGGGAGTCCACCGAGGTGATGGCCGGCGTGACGCGCGGTGGGATGGCGGCAACCGGCGACCGGCGGATGGCGACGTGACGCGCTCGGCCAAGCGCTAGGCGCCAAGGCGCGAGCAGACGTGGGCGGGCGTGCGCAGGCGGCGCGGCGCGGCGCGGCACAGGGCGGCACAGACGCGGGCGGCAGGCGGCGCGGCGCGGCGCGGTGCAGGGCGGCACGGACGCGGGCGCGCGTGGGCACGGGGCCGGCGCGGCGTGTGGCCCGGTGCAGGAGCGGGCCCAGCGCACGTGCGGGCGCGCGTGCCTCGGGGCGCACGGGCGGTGCTAGGAGGGTGGAGCTGGGCGCCAGGCGCCAGAGAGAAGAAAAGGAGACAGGAAAAAAAAGAGAGGAAAGAGAGGAAGGAGGAAGAAGGAGAAGGAAGAAGGAGAAGGGAAAAAGAAGAAAGAAAAAGGAGGGAAAAGAAAAGGAAGGAGATGGTGGGAATTGCGGGATTTGACCGGCACGCGTGATGGATTTGATGGGCACGAGGCGAAAAATACGGGGAACGGAAAACGAGGGTTGACGACGTCGGGGGCCGGAACAGCGGGTTCGATGGGAAAGAGGGGTTTTGATGGGGCTCAATGGTCGGAAAAAAAAAATTTGGAATGCATTTTTAATAGGTGATTTAAATTGGTAATTTTTACGGGCGTTACAGTGACATGGAACGCCTGCTCCACCGGTAGCAACGCCTTCTGATGCAGTTGCTGAAGTAGCTAAGGGGCTAAGGCCCAACGAGCGCTGGCGTAAAATAGCACTCTCGCGCTACTAGAAATGATGCTTCCGAAGAGTCACACAATGCGGCTAAGGGCTAAGGCCCAATGAGCGCCGACATAACATGGCATGCCCGCGCCACTGGAAGCGACGTCTTCCAATTTGGGGTCTAAGGTAGCTAGGGGCTAAGGCGCGACGGGCCACCTTCCAGGAATGAAATGAGATCACTAGCTCCCCGATGGCACAAGAAACGTCTGGGGCTAAGGGAGTGCCCCTTCCGGGAACGAACCGAGATCACCGGGTCCTCGATGGCGCAAGATACTTCCGAGGCTAAGGGAGTGCCCCTTCCGGGAACGAACCGAGATCACCGTTTCCCTGATGGTGCAACATACTTCTGGGGCTAAAGGAGTACCCCTTCTGAGAACGAACCGAGATCACCGGATCCCCGATGGCGCAATATACTTCCAGGGCTAAGGGAGTGCCCCTTCCGGGAATCAACCAAGACCACCGGCTCTCTGATGGCGCAAGATAGTTCTGGAGCTAAAGTAGTGCTCTTTCCAGGAACGAGCCGACATCACAAGCTCCCCAAGGGCGAATAAAGCTTCTGGGGCTAAAGGAATGCCCTTTACGCGAACATGTCATGATCACAAGCTCCCCGAAGGCACATGGTGCATCTGGGACCAAGGGAGTCCACTCTTTGAAAATGAACTAAGGCAAGGTGAGGTCTTTTTGACAATGGCTCGGGGCCACCGGAAGGGGATTGGGAGGTCGTGACCTCCCAAAGACAAACTAGCAGATCACGCTAATACTTTTCTCTGGGACAAAGTCGGAAGACCACACCAAAAAAAAAAGAGAAGATGGCTAATGCTTCTTAAAGGCGGTTGAGGTCATGAAGCTCCCGGGCTAAGGGAGTGCCCTCCCCAAAAATTGGTCAAGTTCACCAAATCGTCACAATGTGCAACATGCTTTTAGAGGTGGGCCTCCATCTACACAAAGCTTTTCCTCCATGATGACTCCGGTAACGGTGGAATCCTTCCACACTGAGGGGACCCTCCATGAAGAGAAAGACTTGCGCTCGGGGGAAGCCTTTCCTCCATGACTTGGGTGGTGGTGGAAGCCTTCTACCAGGAGGAGACCCTCCACAAGGAGGAAGACTTCTGGCGATTCTAGTGGCAATGGAAGCTATCCACCCGGTGGAGACCTTCCTCGAGGAGGGGGACTTCCGTCAGGGGGAAGTCTCTCCTCCACGATGACTCCGGGGGAAGCGGAAGCCTCCCACCCAGTGGAGACCCTCCACAAGGAAAATAACTTCTGCATGGGAGAAGCCTTTCCTCCGTAACTACGGCAGTGGTGGAAGCCTTCCACCAGATGTAGACCTACCACGAGGAGGAGCCTTTCCTCCGTAACTACGGCAGTGGTGGAAGCCTTCCACCAGGTGAAGATCTTCCACAAGAAGGAAGACTTTCACCTAGAGGGAGCTTTTCCTCCATGAAGATTTCGATGGCGGCGGTGGAAGATTTTCACTAGGTGGAGACCCTTCACGAAGAAGTAGACTTATTGCGATTCCAGTAGCAATGGAAGCTTTCCACACAGTGGAGACTTTTCCCGAGGAGGGATACTTCCATCGGGGGGAGTCTCCCCTCGATGGCGACTCTGAGGGCAACGGAAACCTCCCACCTAGTGGAGACCCTCCATGAGGAGAACTTCCGCTCGGGGGAAGCCTTTCCTTCGAAACTTTGGCAGTGGTGGAAACTTTCTGCCAAGTGAAGACCTTCCCCAAGAAGGAAGACATCCACCCAGAGGAAGCCTTTCCTCCACAAAGATTTCAATGACGATGGAAGCCTCCCCACCTAATTGAGTTTTCCATATGCACAACATATCTTCAAAATGAAGGGAATGCACTGGTAGAAGGAACAAAAGGAGGCTCCTTCCTCGAAACAAAGGGGAACCCCCGAGAATGGGATGGGTGCGGACTTGACTATTCTGGATTGGAAATCCCTAAGTTTTAGTTAGGGTTCCTAAAGATAGATAATTGCGTGCCCTGGTGAAGGAGGAGTTTGGTCCATGGTTGTATGGTTCTGCTCCCCCCTCCTAAACTCAGGACTTGCACATAAGGGAGTGCTATTGGGGGAAATATAATTGGTTCCCCCTAGATGGGTCTAAACAACCTTCTATATGGCCCATGGAAAGGTTCAGCCCAAAGATCTAGATGCAATTTTATTCCCCACCAAGAGTGTGAGAGAAAACAACCTCTACCTTCTCTCCCTCTATATAAGGTTCTTATGGGTGCTAGGGCAAAGGGATACTCTTCTTCTGCTCTATCGGTCTCTTACAAACCCTAAGCCTACTAGAGCGTCCAAAGCCTCTCGGAGGCCCCCTTTTGTTCGGTTGAATTCCTAATTCACTAACAGACCTACAATTTGAAACGGAGAGAGTAACTAACAAGCATTTAATCAGGAATAGAAAAAAAAAAACAGGCCACTCAAGCTGCAGAAGCAATGGAATAATGGAAGCACACAGCTCTAGCTAGTTGTACAAGACGTACAGCTAGTTGACTCATTCCTCACCAAAAGAAAATACAATAATAGAACCAATCATTGCAGTCCACATAGCTCCAACTTTCCAGCCCCAGAAGAAGAAAAAAATTCTCACTTTCTATACAAGGCTACAGCTATGCAAACTGGTTCCAAACAACAATATAAGAGAGCCCCAGTGCTCACATGCTTTGAACCATCCTCTCCTCACACCTTCTTGCTGCAGTCTTGGTCGTGCACTAGCCACGCCAAGAACACTTCTTCTACCATCGATCACCAAGAACACTTATTCCAGATATCATCTCCAATCATGATGAGCATGGGATACTTCCGGCCGCCGAGGCGGCTGTACGGGAGGAAGCTCTACTCGGAGAGGGAGCTCAACGGCGAGAGCCTGCACGCCGCCCTGCTCATGGACGCCGCGGTGGGCGAGGTGCCCAAGGGTTACTTCGCCGTGTACGTCGGCGCGGAGGCGAGGCGGTTCGTTGTGCCGACGAGCTACCTCCGCCGGCCGGCGTTCCGGGAGCTGATGGAGCGGGCGGCGGAGGAGTTCGGCTTCAGCCAGGCCGGCGGGATCCGAATCCCCTGCCGGGAGGAAGATTTCCGGGCCACGGTCGCCGCGCTCGAGGTCCGGCGCCGGTGGCGGCCGCCGAGTACGACGAGCGGCGGCAAGATGAACGCGATGGTCAAGGCTCGGTAGATCGTTGGGTCTTGTAGCTTGCTCGTCTCTCTGCACATGCGGATTTCACATGTAGAACATTTCTTTGGTTCTTTGATATTGTTGAGCAGAGCAGTACTGCAGTAGGTAGCTGTTACGAGATGATTAATGTGCTCTTTTGTATGGAATCTGAAATTAGCATGATATGAGAGAAGAAAACAGAATTTTGGAATCCTTGATCCTTGTTCGCTCCTGTGATCATAGTCACGACTGACGACAACACTTGGTTCCCTGCTGTGTGCTAACTTTTGCAAAAGCTGGAACCCTGTTTCCATTTCTTGAAAAGGTTAGCTCCTGCTACCAGAGTCACTCAGAAGCAAGCAGTGAGCAGCCGGCTTACTCTACTGAATATCTGAAGCTAACGTCCCTTGGACCCTAAACCTCACCAACCATAATACTGATTGAAATTACAAAACATTTTTCTGTCAACTGAAGAATATCAATTCCGTAAAGAGTAACAGTGAAGCATAAAGACATAAATCCGATAATCACTACCAGAATTTTTACAAATACACCAACAATCTAGACGATTGCATTATCTAAGGGCTCGTTTAGTAGGGCTGCGGCTGTGACTGAAACGGTTGCGGCTGTGGCTCCTCTGATAAAGCAACTTCTCTGTTGAAGCTGAAGTTTTTTGGAGACTGTTTGGCAAAATAGCTTTTCCTGTATTTTATGGATGTGGGAGGTTAAATATCCAATATGCCCATAGCTATTTAATTATAAGTTTTATATTTTCCATCCATTTATAACGTGATTTCATATAAAAAAATCAATAAATTTATACGTTAACCAAACTTCCCTTTCATTTTATTTTTATCACAATTTTCTTTTTTTCCTTCCGGGCCGTTCCTTTTCCTTTCTATAGTTTCTATCCACCGCTCTTCCCATCTGTCTCCTTCCATCCTTTGTGGCTCCCGTCCTTATCCGCAGACCCAGGCCAGCACGCTTCTTCCTTGCCGTTACGCTCCTCCAGCGCCGCATGAAGCTGAAGCCCCCACCGGCCACCGCGTTGTCCTACTGCTTCGCTCCGGCCGTGTAGCGCGAGGCCCCACCGCTCCTCTGCTGCTTCACTCCAAGCCTGCCGCGCGAGGCCCTCGCTGCCCTGCTCCATCGCCATCGTGTGCTGCTTCTCCACCGCCCTTCGCTATTGCAGGTGCGCCTCCCCCTTCCTCAACGTTGTAGGGGCGCCGCTGCCTTCCCCGGCGCGCGCCATCGACGAGCAAGGTCTGGGTTGGGGCATTTTCGCCCAGTACGACAGGAGATTGGGGTGAAGCCGCGGAAAGCCACATTTTTCGGCTTCGCCCGTCCAGTGTAAGCCGTTTCGTAATTTTTATCTGGCTTCGTTGGTGAAGCCATTTTGAGCGTACCCCTTTGGCAGGGCTTCACCGGAAGCCGATGGTGAAGCCGGTGAAAAAGCCCTGCCAAAGAGGGCCTCAGTATGATCATCGCGCAGTTCAATAATAGAACCATCTTACAAGTACACTAAAACTTAGAAAGAGAAGACAATACCTAGAGAGTTCAGAACATTGCAATTGATATCAAGGATGCTCTGTACAACGTTAAGTGTTGTTTAGCTTAGTCTCGCTGGCCTATGTTCCTGGGTAAAGACCAAAATAGGCGTGTCCAGAAGAAAGAAATTGGCTAGCCACCTAATCCTAGTGTCCGCCGTACTCCATGAGATGCTTCCGTACCCCCCTATCCTACAGAAAATACAATATTCTTTCGTACCATTTCATCTGTTCTGCCACTCTGTCGCTAGTGTTGCTGGCTCACGAGGTCGATAAATTTTATGTTTTTTTATACTCTTTGTTAAGAGGTTCCTCGATGTGATCTTGTTGCGTGTGGGTCCCTTCTTGCATTATGTGAACAACTAACTGACAGTTGTTGATCGAAACAGGCTGCAGAAACAGCAGAATTCATGGAAGAACTGCTAGCTGTCTGTGCTGCTGTTTGACTAATTTTCATCTAAAAAAATGTTGAACACTTTCGACGAAGCTTCTCTGGTTACATACAAGCTAGCTCCAAACAGAAAGAGTCAATTGTACCACCGGTCCTCGAACTTGACTCGGTGTGCCATTTAGATTACCAAACTTCCAAAATGCACATCTAGATCCTCAAACTTGTTAATCGTATCATATAATGTACAAATCACCATTAATTAAGTTAAATCCCCTACATGTCTGCTGATGTGCAACTGACATGCACCTCTCTTCATCTTTTTTTGCTCCGGCCGGCTGAGCCCATCCCCATCAAGCCGAGTGCCGCCGTCACTGTCTGCGTGTGGGTACGCAGCCACATCCCCGTGTCCGCCCCAACCGAGCCAGTCGCGTCCTGCCACCCCTGCCTGAGCCGATCGCGCCCCACTGCCCCTCCTGCGGCCTTTGCACTGAGTGCTGTGCCGCCAGCCATGGAGCACATAGCAAGATGCAGGTCTGGCGAGGATGGTGGATGCCGTTGGTCACCGCTTACCGGTCAGCAGACGGTGGATGCCGTTGGTCACCGCTTACCGGTCAGCACCATCTTTTGTTGGGGAAAAGGACTTCTGGTGGCAACCCCTCCCCCCTGCCCTTTTTGAATACATTTCTAATCTCTCTTTGTCCGGAAGTCACTGGGTTATCACGAGGAGTGTATGTATGGTTTTTCAGGAACAAACGACGGAAGCAAAGTGGCAACATTGTGAGCTGGAGAGAGCGGAGGCGAAGTGGAGACTTCACGAGGCGAAGCCGGTAGGAGAAAAATGGCAATTCCCCGAGCTGGAGCGAGCAGGAGCAAAGTCGAGACTTCACAAGGCTACTTCATGAGCAAGGTAGCCAGAGACAGCTCGGGCTGAAGCGTGGGGCACGGAGTCAAAAGGCGGCGTCATCAAACTAGGCAACAACAATGCGTCTAGGGAAAGGGTGAAGTGGCTGGGCCATATCGGAGCTGTGAGCTGGCATGTCCTTAGCTGTAAAGTGATGAGTTGTAAAGGGTGTGGTTAAAGTGGCGTAATGTTACTATAATGCCCTCCAATATGCTTCACATAAAGTGAAAAAGAAGGGTGATGTATTGTAACGTGTAAAAATTATGGTCCTATAAAATGGGGCCATCGTGAATGGAAATGGACATGTTACGACGGAGGGGTAGATTTCTTAACCTCTCCCAAAGTCATTTTCTTAGTTCTTTGTCTTTCTTATACCTTGGTTTGGAAACTCCTTGGCCTCACTTCGGGGATGGTTTTTACCCCAACACTGTTTGCACCCACCGTGCTTCATTCCTTTAATCGTAATGGCGCCAAACAAGAAAGCAAAAAACACCAATACACAAAATGTTGCCGATGACCCATCGACAGCAGCAGCGAACCATTTGGACATCGTGTCAAGTTCCAGGTGGGTCCAAAGACAAAGTGAAGATGAAGTTGAGGCTGAAGACATCACTGACTACTAGTTTGAAGTTGACCTGACCGATGCTAGAGTGGAAGATGAAGACGTGGTGGCTCTCAAGTGAATTGAAGCAAGATTGTTGAAGAGATTCATAGATGCACAGTCCACGTCCAACATCCAAACAAGAGCGCAAGCCGAGGCCACCATAGCAAAGGCAAAGGCACCATAGCAAGGTGACCTAGAGGGAGAAAAACACAAATACCAAACTATGTTGAAAGAAGTAGTGAAAAAGAGAAAAGTGCTAGAATAGTTGCAGAGAGAAAATACAAGATATTGTAAGGCAAAGAATAGCACAGTTGCAACAACAAATGAAGATATTGCAGGCACAGATCAACTCTTTGCAAGCGCAGAATGATAACAACCCAATTCAAGTTGAAGAGGGTCAAGGTGATAGTGAAGACTACTGGGAAGATGATTCAAGTCCTGAGGCGTTGGCGGAACATACACCGCAGTGGTAGCAGAAGGGAAATGCATATCCTTACAAGCCAAAGCCAATTTGACCTTTAACAATTGATCTGGAATTAGCAGCCTGGTCTCCAAGATTTAGGATGCCAGCGTCGATACTAGAGTACGACGGGGAGTCAGACCCAAGGCACTTTGTCTTGAGAAACAATGCTGCAATTTCTTCGGGAGGTGGAAATGACTGCGCAAAAGCCAAAGCACTAGTGATGGCGCTCAAAGGCTCGGCTTAGCAATGGTATGCATCATCGCCTAAGGGGAGTATTTCTTCATGGGATCAACTTCAGGACAAGTTCTTCGACAATTTTCAAAGATTTCAACCTCAAGAGTACACTTCGGTACAAGAAAACACAGTGATTGATGCCCCTATTTGTAACAGCCTCGGGTAAAAATCCTTCGCGTCAATCTTAATCCGAGTCCCTTATCACCTGTCTCAGTTTACCAAGCCTAAGCGCTCAACCTCCAGATCTCCCGACCCCTTTCGATCCGACCCCTCGCCGTGTTTCCCCCAGTTCCGACCCCGCCAACCCCCAACCCACCTTCGGATCTTTCTAAGTCATCCCACAACGCCGCCCTTCAATTTGAGCCGTGGACCACCGAGACTGACCGGTGGGCCCACGAGATCTTTCTCCCAGATCTCCCGCGACCGGCGCACTCGAGTTGCATGCCCGCTTCAGAGTTCCCTAGCCGCGTGGCTCAACTCCTCCGACGCCCGCCGCTCCGCCTCGTCGCCGGCCACGACCGGATGGATTCTCACGCCCCCTTCCCCAATCGCGGCGGAAGCTCCTCTTTTACCCTTTCTGCAGCACCTCGCCGCCCGCGCCCATCATCACATCGCCAGATCCCGGCTGCAGAGCCCGATGCCGCCCGTCTTTTTCGTCACCTCTCCACAGTCGCGCAGCCCCGGCCCTCGCTACGCGACGATTCCTCCTCTGCCAACCCAGACTGCGGCCGCGACAGCTCCTTTTCCGCCTTGTCAGAAGCCCCGCCCCGACAATCTGTTGCTCCGCGCTCGCCCGCGCGACCGCAGCCGCCTGTCTTCTCACCTGTGCGCCCTCATTTCTAGCGCCGTTTCCCCAGTCACTTCCATCAGATCCACCGCACGACGACGCCCACCTCCGCCAAATCTCAACCACCGGCAAACCCGCGCCTGCGCCGCCCTGACATCGGTGCCCAATGACCGCCGGTGTCATCCCCGAAGTCCTGCTCCACCGCCCTCGTCGCTCAATCGCCGCCCCGGCAGAGCACTCCATCGCTTCTTCCCCGGCCTTCGCGCCGCTCCCCCTTCTCTCTTCCGCGCAGCTATAAAATGGGATGCCGGAGCCCCGCGGAGTTCCCCTTTGCCATCGCTGCCCTCCCGCTTGCTCCCTGTTCGTGCTCACAGCGCCACCGCCTAAGTTTGAGGAACTCTCCTCTCCGCTCAAACACCACCTTCCCCTAATCCTCCAGCCACTGTTTTCTGTGCTGCACAAGAGCTTGCTTGTGATCCACAAGAAGCACCGCCGCCGCCGGAGTACCACCGGACATCCTCACCGCGGTCCCAAGCCTTAGTCTTTCCGCCCAAGCCTGTTCCTTCTCGACCCCAAGCCTCATCTGTAAGACGAAGGTAAGCTACCGACCCTTTGTTTTGCCTCGTCCGACCCCTCCTATCCGCTCGACCCCGGTTCCGTCTCGCCCGACCCTTGTCTGTTCCGCCGACCTTTTTTTCCGCCTCGCCCGAGGGCTCGGCTGTATCTTTTCCTTGAACCGAGGGTGTATGTATAAAACTTGGGGACTTTTCAGAATTACGTCTGAGGACCCCTAGCACATCTATTCCTCTAGATTGAGGGTCAGATCATAAGTTCCTCCCCATCCGACCCTTATATATTGATCACCATCAACTCAATCGAACCTCCCCACCCTCCTGTAACTTGCCGCAAGTTTCTGGGCTCAAACTGCAAGTGTTGCTGTTGAAATAACCGCCTAAATGCTAACCAATGCATTGCATTCGTGTAGAGCTGCGTCTCGCCGATGGTTTCTACGAGCTGCACCCGGCGCCAGAAGACGAAGGTGTAGCCGAGCTCCTGCCTCCAGAAGCCGAAGCCGCCCAAGCAGACGAGCAGTTTCCCTCCTCCTTGCTCGAAGGCAAGCCCCGGATGCATGAATTCCCTATGTTTTACCAAACTTGCGCATGCCTTCTTTAACATGCTTGTGCATTTACGTATAGGAGTTGTTTGGAACCATAGATGCATAACTTAGATCCCTTGATTTGATCACTAGCTGTTGGACCGAGTAGATGCTTTGCTTAATTAGGAAACGGTAAAAGCCGAGTGATTTCCTGTCACTCGCGAGTTGTAGGAGTTGGTTGTTTTCCCTTCTGTTACAACTATAAGGACGATGGACGGGGCAGGGTTTTGGGTAACTCTTTGGTGGTCGGTTGATCGCCCCGTCTGTCTATGAAACTTGCTAAGGCCCGACAGTGGTGGTGTTCGTGATCAAGTATTTGAAAGTACTAATCTCATACCTAGTATGGGATGGGGAAGCCTAGTACCTGATTGAACTAGGGCGTGGCTTATACCCCTGCTGTCCCTGGAACGAGGTTCCCATGGTGCATCATGTGGGTGCAAGTGCGGTCACAGTACGGTAGAGACCGGGACTGTGGAGCATTGCATGCCAAGGGAAGTTTGGACCTGACACGCGCCTGGGAATTGATGGGGACGGCCGACACAGGAAGCGATCCTTGTGGTGCGCGGATGTTGTGAGATTAGGTTCGCCATGCATGGTTAAGAAATCCGAATCGATTCGTCTGCCTCTCACAGTTTGAGACTGCTTGATCGCTATGTCACCCTGAGTAATAAAGGAATCTGATGATGACATGGTCTTGATGATGATGTATATACCTTGGTTGGTTCTATGTCTGTTTAGAGTAGATTGCAAACCTAGACCGGATAATGAACTTAGAACCGGAACTAAAACTTGAAAGTAGGGATACACCTAGCGCTTTTGGCAAACAAACCCCCTCAGCCAAAAAGCCTTGCATGTCTAGAAGAGGTGGAGTAGCGTACTCCCTGTCGGCTAAGTCTTGTTGAGCTTAGTAGCTCAGCCTTGTTGTGGCTCTTCTTTTTCAGGTGAAGTTGTTGCCTCTGAGCCTCCCTCTGCTGGCACTTGGCCGCCCCAACTCCCTCCGGGTTGGACGGTTGAGTGGGATCCCTCCTCAGACGGCGAGGAGAGGGATCACTGATGTCCCGGTTGGCCTCACCAGGGATGTCCGACCCCGACGAGTTAGCTTCCGCTAGTTGTTTTACCTTTTGTTGTTCTTCTTCTGAACCTGTAAACTCTGATGTTGTTTTATGGCCAAACTAAATGGTTAAATTGTTAACTCGGTGGACTTGTTGTATTCTCTGGAACCGCTCACCTTCGTGTGGGTTTGCTATTCGGTCCTGTTCAAGTGGTTAAATCGGATGAAATCCGACGGCACTTCGTGCTTACTTGGTTTAGGCATGAGTGTCGCGTATCATGCGGCTTAATCATGTTTAACCAAGCAAATCCGAAGTGGATCCGCCACACTATTGGAGGGCTAAGGTTGGGGCCCTGCGTAAAGTACATGGACAGACGAAGGCCTAAGTCCAAAAAGCAACTCTTTGACGTAATGCAAGAGTATTGCAAGTCTAATACATGAAGACATAAGAGAATAGATGAATACAATGCATGAAAGATAAATGACAAACTGAAGCAAAATTGGCAGCCACAGCAGTCAAATAGCCAAACATTCCAAGCGTACCCAGCAAAGCCAAATTTTCAGCAGCGTGAAAATACTATCGACAATGTTTCTACGCAGCCCAACTTTCAAAATTCTTCATATTAGTTCTCTGGAATGAGAGGGGGCTAGGGGGGTCGTACGAACTCAAGAGGAGGTCACTTAGGAAGAGGCTCCAAAGTGAACAAAATACCGTACCGTTGGTTGCATGGGAAAAACAAAGGTCATTGGACAAATGAGTGTAGAGCAGCACTAGAGGCGAGAGAAAAAGAAGCCACAAAGCTAAGAGAGGCAGAAGAGCAGACGAAGATAGTGAACCACACTTCCTCCACCTTTCAGTCAGCTGCTTACAGTTCCGCACCAAATTGGCACTCATATCAACAACCAAATTACTTTTCACAAGGTTTTTATCCACCTCCACCACCTCCTCCACAGTACAGTCAAATGAGGTCGCCTATCCCAGTTCAGCATCAAAATTACAATATACTATAGCCACCTAAGATAGACCCACCCCAACAAATACCTTCGCAACACCACCCTATCAAGGAACAAGATCGTTCGGTCCATAGAGTAAAGGTGATCAATGTGATCAGAGGGGGATCCAACTTTCCAGTATTTGAAAGCAAGAGACAAAAGAAAGATCACATTCGCGAAGTCAGTGACATCTCTACCGGTCGAGCAATTAGATCGAAGTGGTCTCACATTACAATAATTTTTACAGAGGTAGACATGATATTAGACAAGTTCCCACACAAAGATCCTCTAGTGATCAGGTCCATCATGGGCAAAAATACAAAGCATTTATTGGGCAATGACATCGGGGAAATATTGGTAGACAATGGGAGTTCAACAGAAGTCATAACCTATGACTTATTCAGGAGGATGGGTTATGAAGATAGTCAAATGAAGACAGCAACGAAGCTGTTATATGGTTTTGAAAACAAAAGAGTGGAGGCCCATGGTACAATTGAGATGAATGTAAGTTTAGGTGAGGGTGCAATGATGTGAATAGAGATGGTCACCTTCGATGTGATTGACATCCCATACTCTTATTTGGCAATTTTTGACAGATGAGTTATCAACAAGTTTGATGCAGTACTCCACATGCCATTCTTATGCATGAAAATTCCAACACACAACGGAGTGCTCACTGTGTATGGAGATCAGGAGGATGCTATGGAAAGAGAGCACAATACTGGACAGATTAGAAACCAGTACATATGATAGAAGAGGAAGAAGGGGAGGTCAAGTTCAAAGAGCAAGATGGGAAATCAAAAGATGAAGAGAGAGTTCATCCCATTGAGCATACCAAAAGACTACAATTGTGCGAAGATGTTTTGGACAAGATAGTCATTATAGCAAGAGACTTGTCCGAAGAAGAAGAACAATTCTTAGTAACTTGCCTTAGAAATAACCAAGATGTGTTTTCATGGGGCAAAAAAAGATTTGCAATGTGTCCCGCAAAGTGTCATTGAACAGAAGCTAGAAACGCATCCAAAAATGCCACCACGTAGACAGAAGTTGAGGGCGTTATCTCCGGAGAAAACTTTAGCAGCGCAAAGCGAAGTTCAAAAGCTATTAGATGCTGGAGTGATACACGAAGTGCATTATACTACCTGGCTCATCTTGCGTGTCTCCTATATGCAAGCATCGGGTCAGCCCCAGCGCTATAGCCTGAGATAAGTCATCCTCTTCGTGAGCAGTGGTCAACAGGGCTAGGTGCTTAAATGTAACAGGCTAACTACCTGGGGAAATTACACAACCTACAAGAGCAAGACATGTAAGAATTTACTTCAACAGCGAATTAAACTTCCAAGTTGTTCTATTATTAAATGATCGACACTATACTACATAATGTTTGTATTGTCCTTTTACAGCTCAAAAAATGACTCAACATGCCTCCTACCGCCTGGTTGACCTCTCTAGCTCGGGGCAGGAGGTGACTCAGCGTACTTCTGCGGCTCGTCCAGCTCCCAAACTCGAGGGCTGGGCGCCGCAGATGACTCGGCGTGCCTTCTGTTTCCCGGCTGACCTTTTTGGCTCGGGTCGGGAGGTGACTTGGCGTGCCTCTGTGGCTTAGCCAGCTCCCAGGCTCGGGGGCTGGGCGCCACAGATGACTCGGCGTGCCTCCCATCGCCCGACCGACCTCTTTGGCTTAGGGTGGGAGGTGACTCGACGAGCTTCCGTGACTCGTCCGGCTCCTAGGCTCGGGAGCTGGGCACTGCAATGCAGATGACTCGGTGTGCCTCCGTGGCTCCGCTAGTCCTCGCACTCACGCTTGGGGGCTGGGCGCCTATTTCAGGTCGGCGTGCCTTCACAGCTCCGCCAGCCCTCGCACTCACGCTCGGGGGCACTAGGCGCCTATCCTTGTGGTCGGGCACTAGGACCTACTTCTGGGATCAATTTTTTCTTCCTTTTTGACCATTGGACTGATTATACTAATCGCTTCAATGCTCGGGGGCTACTCCATACGAAGTGCATCTTGCGACGCCCTCCATGTCCTTCGCGTCGACTTGCTAGATGCCCGCCATTCACCAACTCGACACTCGACTTCGCTCTGCGCATATGGCTCCGCGTTCGATCGGATTTTCTTTTTTTTTGGCACTGCGCAGCCTCTCTGTCACTATAACGCCATCGTAGCTTTAGCTGACCACATTCTAAGCTTCGCTGTGATGTCCTCAAGTTCCTGTTCGCCTACACATCGCTCAAGGGCTTGAGGGATATGGGTACCCCATGGGTCCCCACCGATTAGAATACTGGCCGATCCTAACAAGTGGGCCCGCCCGACCAGGATGTGCGGGCTAAGGATGTGAAGATAATTGGAGCACAAGTCAAGGAGACTGGGCAATTCAAATCAGCCCGGATATTGCAAGTACTTGTTGTAATCCGACTCAGATTGCTTTCCATGTAACAACCGGCTGTAACAACCGGCTAGATTAGATTCAAACCGACTTATAACCTTAGGTCATCAGCTTATATAAGGCGGCCAAGGGCGCCTCCCTAGGGCATGTCAACTCTCCGTGGACAATACCAGCGGGAAGCAATACAATCCAGCAAAATACAGGACGTAGGGTATTACTCTCCAGAGACCCGAACCTGTCTAAACCTTCATATTCTCATGATCATCTTCGAGTTCTTGGTCTCGCAATCCTCTCTACCTACAAATCAACCACTTGGGTAACCCCTAGTGGACTGTCAGGCTACTAAATCCGACAGGGGTAAAGAAGGGAAAGTTGTTGGGCTGCATGGTGTCAAAGTCTAGCATATAAGCAAATCCTGAGAAAATTAAGGTGATCAGAAAAAATAAGCAGCCAAGAACAAAAAGAGATATCCAAAAATTAATAGGAAGAATAGCAGCTCTGGGGCGTTTCGTTTTGAGGTCAGCAGAAAGAAGTTTGCCTTTCTTCAAGTTACTAGCAGCGAAGAATAAATTTGTTTAGGGGGGCTCCAGAGCAAAAGGTATTTGAAGAGTTGAAAGCGCACCTAGAAAACATGGTAGTTTTGACAAGCACAGGAGAAAAAGCGAAGTTACTATTGTACATCGCAGCGTCTAATTTGGCGTTGAGTGCAGTGTTAGTAGAAGAAAGAGAGGTTGACGGTCAAATGAAGCAGTTACCAGTGTACTTTATTTATGAGGTTTTGGCGGGTGCGAAGAGGTTTTATTATGAGATGGAGAAAATGGCTTATGCAGTCATGATGGCTTTCAGGAAACTAAAATGTTACTTTCAGAGCTATACAATCACTATGCCAAGCTCTTTCCCTTTGAGAGACATTTTCGAAAACAAAGAATCTACGGGCAGAATTGGCAAGTGGGCAATAGAGTTGTCACAGTATGCAGTAAACTTCACTTCACGTAATATTACTGTAATACCCTCGAATATGCTTCGCATAAAGTGAAAAAGGAGGTGATGTGTTGTAAAGTGTAAAAATTACAGTCTTATAAAATGGGGCCGTCGTGAATGAAAATGGACCGTTACAATGGAGGGAGAGATTTCTTAACCTCTCCTGAAGTTATTTCCTTGGTCCTTGTCTCTTCTTGCTACTTTAGTTTGGAAACTCGTTGACCCCACTTTGAGACGGTTTTTACCCCCAACACCTTTGTCTAACCGGACGTCAAGGAAAAGTAACGGGCTTCAGCTCCAAGGGGAGAGAAGAGAAGGAGAGATGCAGAACGCAGCTTCTAGTGTTTCACTTCCTCCATAGCCGAGCTGCAGCGCTCCAACTGCTGACGAAACTGGACGTGAGGACGGCCGGTGACGAGCAGAATCGGTCGATTGGGAGACATGGACCCCATCTGCGGTGGTCGTGGGCGGAGGGAGGTGACAAGGCAGTGTCGGCGGCGTACTGATTGACGCCGGAGCCGAGAGAAACGACGGCATCCGCGGTGGCCGCACGAACTTGGCATGTTGGCGACGTCGGGAGCTCTTCATCCTTGCTCGCGCGATATATTAGACCAGGACGTCTCTATCTCGCCCCGCGATGGCGTCGGGGCAGCAAGC
This sequence comes from Setaria italica, assembly GCF_000263155.2. Taxonomy (NCBI): domain Eukaryota; kingdom Viridiplantae; phylum Streptophyta; class Magnoliopsida; order Poales; family Poaceae; genus Setaria; species Setaria italica. The sequence goes on along the minus strand of NC_028456.1, from coordinate 4,729,829 downwards.
AGTGTGCGGTGCGCCCACTACAGCTCCCATGTCGGCGCCCACGGCGACCGGCCATGGCCGAGCCACCGCTCTCCTCTAGCCGATGCCACCCCGCATACGACCCCGCAAACCGAGCCATCAGCAGCCGCCGGCCAAGCGCTGCTCTGGCCTCTGCGGCCGCCCACCCACGGACCCCGTTCGCCGGAAGCGCTAGCGCCGCCGCCAGCCCGCCAGGCAAAGGATCAGAATTCATGGCAGTTTTACGAGAAGGGTCCAAAAAAATCGCAAAACCGAACCATACAGCCTGTGCCATGTATATCTTGCAGAAACCCCCTCGAGGAAGTGACAGGGAGGCCAAACGTGACATGAAGTCCATGTCAGCAGACACGGTGGTGATTTAACTCAATTAATGATAATTTGGACCTCATGTGATGTGACTAACAACTTTGAGGATCTAGATGTGCATTTTGAAAGTTTGAGGACATAGATGGTACACCGAACCAAGTTGAAGGACCGATGATGCATTTTACTCATACAAAAATATGAACCACAATGCTCACAAGCTTTGATGTTTGATCCCACCTCTCCCTTGCTCTTTTTGCATCGTGGCTGCTCGCTGACGCCAACAACTCTTGTTTTATTTTTGAAGCAAATACGCCAACAACTCTTCATCAATCACCAAAAACCCTTCCATCCACAAGTGCATAACACATTTAGTAGCCTATTCCTTGGAAGAGCTCTGCACAAATCCACATCTGAAGTCTTCATCTTGACCAGCGGAAGTTGTCTTGCTTGTTGCATCACAGTGTTGTAAGTTTATCAGTATACCAGTATTAATTTGTTTGGTTCAGCAGGCATGTGACTTAACAACTACAGTTCTAGACAAGCTTACTTTTCATTAAAAAACATGGTCCTGATTATTGATCAGGCGAAACCACCAAAATTTCAGTCAACCAGCTGCAGCACTTGCCTGGAGCGTGCCCTCCTTCCCGACGCAGCCTTTGTCACCTGCTAGGTCATCACAATTCAATGCAACGTCGACAGCTAGCTCCACAAGCCGCTGCTGCTCTCTATTTTCGGTCAACCAGCTGGTTAAAATCGAACAATTGTACCTGATGGCATAACTCTCCCAGAGAAGATAAGAATCCCGACAATCTGACTTTGAAGCATGTAACATGTATACCTTGACGGCCTGACTCTATAACACAACAGTTAGGATCATTCGATTATTGCTATGATCTTGTTATTGCACAATTCAACCCCTGTCTACTAGTCTCGATCTTACCAATCATATTAGAAGACAAAAGGCTAATCTTGACAAAAGGAAACCGAGATCAAGGAGATTTTCTATGAAACCAAGAATGGTACGGCCTATGCTTAGCGGACAAGACAAAAATAATCAGGTCAAGAAGCAAGAAAGTGTCTGGCTACCCAATCATAGTTTGATCCGTACTTTACATGTGATGTCATACTCTCCTACCATACATCCAAGGAAAAAAAAATTATTCCACTCGTACTACTATTTCGTCTCCTCCAGCCACTCTGTCACAAGCCAAGTCACATGTTCAATAAATTAAACCGTGTTCAAATTTATATTCATTGAGAATTAATTTCCTGGACCGATCTTGCGTGTGGGGTGAAGTGGTACAGCTTGTACAGCTAACTGAATCATTCCTCAATGGAAGAAAAAGAATTCATCGAATCTCCAGCTTAGATCATTGTTTGTGTATCCATTTTTATATCCATGTTAATTACTCTTTGCTGAGCTTGCTTTTGCAGCGTCTGATCAGCTCCACGCGTATCAGCAATAATGTGCATGTGGATTGGATCGTCTCTAGTGATGATTCAGGGGAGTGAATTAAGCTAGCATGTGACTAAATGACAGTTCGAGACATGCTTATTTTTGACATTAAAACATATGCGGGTGACCTTGTTTAACGAGTTTGTATGAATCATATGCTTGACCTCCAATATTATTGCATATACTATGATCCTCATAAAAGTCGACAGTAGATCAGTTCCAATAATCTCGATGCAAACGATAGAAAGGCAAACTAAACTTGACAGCATTGTTCTTTGAGATCGAAGAGAGGCTTTGTGCAAAGTGGGTTGGCTTAGCTTAATCTATGCCTTTGTTTGCGAGAATAACGAAATGAAACATTATTCCTCCGTACTTCATGATGCACTTTCGTACGCTCTATCCAAGAAAAAACATTATTTCATCGGTACTACTTTGTTCTCTTCCATACTCATGCCAAGTGCAATGTCAATAAATTTTGTTGTGCTTGATATTTTAGAGTTTGTCTCTATTGTAATGTTCTTGCGTGTGGGTCCGTTCTTGCATTTTGTTAACATCGATCATTCTAGCTAACAATGGTTGATCAGAAAATAAGAAAACAGCACATTGAAAACAGCAACCTAGTTGTTACAGCTATTTGACTCAATTCTTCTAAAAAATGTAGCACACTTTCTACATACAAGGCTAGCTACAGCTGTACGAACAAGCTACCAGCAACAACAATATAAGAGGAACCCAGTGCTCACACACATGCTTCCATCCACATCTCATCTCCTCCTTCCTCTCCTAGTCTTTGGCAGCACCAAGAACTCTTCTTCGATCACCAAGAATTCTTCTTCATTGGGTGCCTCCAAGAAGATCGCTAAGACTGCTTGTCCTAGCTTGGAGCGACAATGATGGCGATGGGGTACTTCCGGGCCCCGAGGCGGCTGTACGGGAGGAAGCCGGAGAGGGAGCAGCACCGGGAGAGCCTGAGCGCCGCCCTGCTCGTCGACGAAGGCGAGGCGGCGGCCGCGGCGGGCGCCGTGCCCAAGGGGTACTTCGCCGTGTACGTCGGCGCGGAGGCCCGGCGGTTCGTGGTGCCGACGAGCTACCTCCGCCAGCCGGCGTTCCGGGAGCTCATGGAGCGCGCCGCCGAGGAGTTCGGCTTCGACCAGGCCGGCGGGCTCCGCATCCCCTGCCGCGAGGACGACTTCGAGGCCACCGTCGCCGCCCTCGAGAAGTCGAGGCGCGGCGGCGGTGGCGGTCGGGCGCGAGGAGCGCCGGCAGGACCAACGCGATGGGCGCGTTGCAGCTAGCTTATCTAGCCATGCGTACATGATGCATCATCATGCAGATTGCAGGAACATAGAAGATAAATTCTTTGGTTCTTTGGTCTGTTGGTTGTTAACTAAGCTGTAGGTAGAATTCATGGGATGAGTAATGCTGCTTTGCCTAATTATCTGACATGAAGATGTAACAAGAACTTACATTCTCTTAATCCTCTGGTTAATCAGAAGATTTGATCCACACATTCCCAAGATGTCAGATGTGCGCTACTTGTGCTGAGTTTGGCTGCAGTTAAGAATGTTAGTTCTATGCGAATGTCAATGGGTACATCAGGATTCAGGAGAATGAAATCCATAGAATCAATGCAGGCATGTGGTCATGTGGATCATCTGAACTCTGAAGCAATTAGCTTCGATTCTGAAGCGAAGCATGATGGCGCATGTGGGTTAGGCGATCAGTGACTCATGGCGCATGTGGATCTCTGAGATACTGCAAGAAGGTAAAACTTCCTTTCTCATGATCCATGGCACAGATGTACTGTCATTCTCTGTTCGGAAGATGTATCCCTTTGATCATATATAGGAACGATGCACTATTAACTTTGTTTACCGTTGCAATTCTTGGAAGATTGGTTATATTGGAGGATCTTAGTATAGATGCTCTGGCAGAAAACAAGCAGGGCAGTGAAGGTTCCAGATTGTGTATCTGTCAGTATGCATGTGCTAACGGTTCCAGCTTCATACTTAGCATTGCCTCAGCCACAGCTAGGGCTCTATCGATGTGCAACTGAATGGTGTCAATTTTTCATTTTAGAACTCTCCTTGTGTTAACAAATTTCCAGTCTAAACTGTGCTACTTTATATCATGAAAAAGGCAACAAAATCGAAGTACAACGCTACAGCATGTGCAGTAACATGCTAATCAAGTACTCTCTCCGGCCCAAAATTATAGATCGTTTTGGTAATTTTTAGATCTAAACATGAATCTAGAAAAGACAAATCAAGGACGGAGGGAGTAACAAGTCCGGCCAGTGACTGCAATGCGTTCAGAAGGATGATGAGCAAAACATTTCCATCCATACGACTAAACCCCTGTTAAGACTTCTGCACTACAACATAGCTACACTGGTCAGAGCAACCGGAAGAAAACTGTACATGGACGGAGAAACTAAAGCCACCTAAGATGTATACATTATAAGCTAATAATGCCGCCCTTCCCACATCCGTGGGAGGGACATATCTAGCCCTGTTTTTGGCCTGAGATGCACTACCGTACTGGATGAACTACATCCTGAAATCCATCACGCAGACGGTGTTGTTCGAGAAACAGGCCGCAATCTTGCTGCCTTCCTTGTTCCAGCACACTTCAAAGATGCCTCCAGTCCCTCTGTAGGTCTTGAGGATCCTGCCTTCTTTCACAGACCAGATGTGCAGGCACTGATCCAGGGACCCACTCGCTAAGTATTCGCCATCAGGGCTAAATGCAACAGAATACACTGGTTGCCTGCAGCCATGCAAAAGCTATGTTACAACGCAAGCAAGCACAGGACAGGTATCTAGTTCACTTTTCGTGGTATCACTACCTATGGCCAGCAAGGCTGTACAAAAGGCGTCCTTGCTCTACTTCCCAAAGCTTGATAGTAGAATCAAAAGATGCGCTGCACATGAAACAAAAGTGAATCAATGCTGCCATGCAGGGCAGTTCCTAAGAGGCAAGAAAACAACTTCCAGGTACAATCCTAGTTACATCTATAACAACCATCTTTTCTCAGTACATGAGCAATCAGCAGCAATATCGGACAATGTTCCAAATACTAAACTGAATGAAACTATATCTAGCGCCAAATTTCCAAAATTAAAATAGCCAAATTTTGTTACCATGCAAAAGTTTCATGACCGCTTGATTGTAGCGAATAATGAGTCACTATAACCAACTATGTAAGAAAAACACTATTCATTATACTCAGGGTACATTTGATCTCTGCAACTGTTTACCTAGCCAAAAGCAACTGCTGATTAGGATTGTTTGTTCCTGGGCCTGTTGGGCTCCACCGAATAGTATATATTTCCTGCAAAATACAGTTCATCAGATTATAGATAGTTACTTAAATTTGAGGAATCATAAAAGCAGAGGGGAGATATGGCATACCTTGGTATGCTCCTTAAAATCAAATACACACTTATCTTGCTTCATACTCCAAATCTGCAAAGAGAAGATAACAAATAGGGCAAACAGCTTTATTATGGAAGGTAGTAAAAGCACATCCGCAAAGAGAGCAGCTGTGCACCCATGGGTAAATAAATCGATTTCGGTGCTGCGTGTGCATGGCAAGGTATGAGGTTTACACTCTACACAAAGCAACCAGTGATCTAGATATCTAGAAATGCTATACTCAATTGCACAGCTAACAGGTACAGCAGATGTGATATACAGGTAAACACTACTCAAACAACATGTTGTACCATTTAGCAATGGAATCCTGCATGTCAAAATAAACTTTCATTGTGCACAATTGTGCAATGAACAAGGGTGACTTACCTATTCGAGAAAGAACAAGGGAACTACCAATTGTAAAAGTAAATGGGCAACTTCATTTTAGAAAGAAAGGAATGGCTACACATACAACTGAGTCTTCTGACTTGGCCATAAGACCAGTTTATCACACGTCCTCACGAAGCCTCAATGGATCGCACGATCTACTAGTCGTATGTGAGTCGGAAGATTTAGTCATACGTATAGCATCGTTTTAGAAAGAAATAGTACCTTTGCTGTCCAGTCATCAGAACATGAAGCCAAAAAGGAACCAGTTGGATCCCACTTGATAGCATTAACTTCACTCTGAAATGTGTAATTTCCACTATAAGAGGTCACATTGGATGCTACTTTTCCAATACTAGCATTACAGGTTGACTACATTTATGTGCAAACAATGCCATGTCATATATAAATTATCGATCAACAATCACATCCATTTAATATACCATGAAGTATCAACAAACCATGTTGCAAAATTTCGACTTTTGAGAAATGACATATATAAGGTGTCTGATAACAAGAGAAGGTTCAGTGTTTTTACTTTTGGGTTGTATAGATCATCCAGAAAAGAAAGACGCATAAAAAAAAAAGAACACCGTGGTGTTCGTAGCATGAATTTTAACAATATAGTCACTAAAAGAACTAACCTGATGACCACTGAATGCTTTAACTGGACGCTGTTCCCCAATCTTGCAAACATAGATCATGTTGTCAGTTGAGCATGTTGCAAAGGAGTTATTATTTCTCCAGTCAACATCTAGTGTTGGAGCTACATGAAAACAGGTGTGAGCTAGGTTTGGCTGAATTCAAAGCAACTACATCCTGTTGCTATAAAGAAAGAATTTATCAGTTAAAAATAAAAAACAATCCGGCATGCCAATTATACCTGAATGAAATTCAAACTGCTGCTTGCACTCCCATGTCTTTGTGTCCCAAACAATAGCAGTTTTATCAACGCTTCCACTTAGGAGAAAATCTCCTTTCTTATTCCATTTCAACGAAAATATAGGCCCCTTGTGTTTGAACAATGTCTGCTTCAGCTCTCCTGAAATCCGTTCATCATAATGAAAGGAAGAGACAAAAGAATAGGAGAAAACAAAATATCTAGGCTGTATAACCTACTCCCTCAGTCCTAAAATCCCAAAATATAGCTACTTTTAGGTTTGTACAAAGTCAAACTTTCTCATGTTTGACCAAGTTTATACAAAAAATTATTCACATTCACGACACCAATGCATTGCATGATTGATTTAATTATACTAATTTGGTGCTATAGATCTTGATATGTTTTCATATAAATTTAGTCAAACCTGATAATTGGACTTAGTATTCACCTAAAAGTAGTTATAGTTTGGGACGGAGGGAGTATATGATTTCTTCAACTGTTATAAGAATTAAGCATACAGTGAGTTCATGCCAGTTCTAGTTTTAGTGAAATTTAACACAAGCATTAAATAAGAATAACAAGCAGCATATCACCAGACCATTTATTGGCAAAATTCAAGGCAAATTGAATAAATATGTGCAAAGTAAGTCAAACACAATAGTCACACGATCATGAACATCGTAATGAAGAGCCAAAGCGAACAAAACATGCATATAGAAACAGTAGTTCACTCACCATCTCTACTCCATATTCTTGCTTGCCCATCGTAGGAGCCTGTAGCCAATAGTGTACCTTCACCCTGGAAGGGATGGCAGTAGACAAGATACAATGAGTATGTAATAGTAAAGGAACCATGATGTGAAAATAGAGTTTTGCATGGTGACAAATAAACAAGCAGGCTACTAGAACAGGTGTAAAATAGAATGGCTACCACATGGTTCCCCTGGTAACTGCACCCAAAATACATGTAATTCAAGAAAAAATATGTGATATAAAGAAAATTTTAGAGCAGGAAGAAACTCACATTCCAGTCAAGTGTAGTGACATCCTTGCTCTTCTCATTGGTCCGACCTTTAAAATGTTTCAAAACATGAACACCCGGAAGGGATGATTGCATGCTGGAACCACATGGACCATCTGGAATTGTCCAGATTCTAGCTGTTGAGTCTCCTGACCTAGCGAGTTTGAAATATAGTACGATAAGTCAACAAAAATTTGAAAGACAGAGAGAACTTTCTTTATAAATATGAGGAGCTACATATATATAAATCACAATAAGTAAAAGATGGGATGGGACTAAGTAAAGGGAAGCGGAAGTTTTGAGAAGCCACATTAGGGCTAAAATTTAAGTCCATTGATTTTCAGAACAATGGTTCTATGATACTGAAAGATACCGGTTTGAGATATACCATTGACCTGGCCTGGTACACTTTAATAACACCGACAGATCGTGCTGTTTAAAAATATTGCGTTCCGTCTACTTTCCTGAACAGTTTTTTTCCTTTTCAGACTAGGAAGGTGAAATGCCTCTTTGCTCCTGGGCCTTATCATTTGCGAAGCCAATAACATTAAACAAGACTCATCCGTCTCTTATAAAAACCGTCACATCATTCCTACTGCTGATGCCGCCAAAGCTCCCATTGATGTGGTTGCTTCAGACCAGCATCAGCAACCTGAACCGGATATCCCCCCTGGCAGTGGAGTATGGTGAGACCATCGAAAGGATTGCAGTTGTCCATGCCTGGTGGCAGGAGAAACGCGCCATGGGGAGTATGAATCCATCCACTCCAGCTGGAGCCACTTGCCCAGCAACAGCAGCAGGAACGAGAGGCGAATAAAGAAGTTCGCAGCACAGACGGTGGTCACCAAGAAGCTCCGCCGTGACTTTATCCTGCATGATGTACTGTCCATGCTCACCAAAATCCACCCCAAAACACCAACTGCGCCATCACTGCAGCCTAGGGAACATGCATGGTGAGAGGGAGGATCAGTGCCCTTCCAGCTGCCACTGCTCCGGATTCCATTGGTTAGAGGACGGTGGTGGAATGGGTGCCTGAGAGCAGCTCTTGGCTATTCGATGGAAACGAGAAGGTAAAAGTGTCTTAATGCAGTTGGAAGGCAGGGGCAAAAAGGTCCCAAGTTCCATTGTTGACGTCAAAATTAGAAGGAATAATATATTTCTAAATGGCACGAACTTTTGATGGTATTAAAGTGTAGCTAGGTATTTTGATGGTATATTTCTAAAACTGGTACCTTTGGATGTCACAGATCCAATTTTTCCTTCATTTTCATATTGACAGGTAATGTTCGAAACTCCAAGATGCAGCAAAGACCTGATGACTGTTCACATTTTTGGCAACCAATGGCATGCTACTGTTTAGAATGCCAAAACATATCGCTAAAGGAGCACAAAAGACAAAAACAAGAATACAGATGTCTATGCAATATGGCAGATAATAAGGACGCACCCAGAAGCTAGAAGAGAACCAGTTGGACTCCAGGCACAAGCAAACACCTAAAGAAATTCAAAACAAATAGTAAGAGAATATAACAAATTTCACTAACTTTAATAGAACAAAATAACTGTGTACTAAAGGACACTGCTAACCTCTGAACTGTGCCCTTCCAAAACAGTCACATCGGTGCTACAAATCTCCTGAGCAGTTACACTTACATCCATTGGAGTGGGACCTGCGGTTATTAAGATTTAGTACAAACTGACATGGTGAAGTAGTATATACAACACCCAGTCTCCATAAAAAATTCCATAAGAATCTGTTACTCCTAGAGAATCATATTTTTCTTCTTAAGTTAATTACTACCAAAATACAGTTTGGTTCAAAAATTATAACATAAATGGTAATGGAAAGCTACAGGAACGGAAGCGAATCAAAAGAAATACGGAATTTGTTTGGTAGGGAGAAAATGTAACAGGATCAATTGAAACTGCCTATCTCTTCCGGCAGATTGCTTCTACTCGCAACATAACAACCACAAGCAACCTGAGAACTTGGTGGCAATGAAGAACAACGACGACAGGGGCAATGACTCTAGCAGTGGTGGAAGCCAAAATCAAATCATCGAATGGAGATGTCCTGGAGGTTGTTGCTGGTGGGGTGCCACAGCCAAATCAGGGAGCAGAAGGGCTCAGGGGGCCATTGGCAGCAGAGGGGCATGCACATGGCAGCAGAGGCCGATTCACGTGGCGGTAAGATGCCGTCAGCCATTCGTGGCAGGATATGAGGCAAGGGTTTGGGCAGTCACGAGAGGGTTGTGATTTTTCGAAGGGTACCAACAAGTTTTATCACTTTCTGATGCAAGAAATTTTGGCAGGTAATGGGTTTCTACTGAGCTGTTATCAGATCTCACGCGATCGGATTACGGTGCCTTTGGTTCAAGAACTAGGTGGGATGAAGCCATTCCATTCCAAATTTCATATAGTTTGGTTGAGCCGTCCCTAGGAGGGGAATATACCGCATGATTTGGGAAGAGCTTGTCCCGAAAAAAAAAAGCCCGGCACGCTCATCTCCCGTTCACGGCATCACGCATCTCGCGTGTGCGAGCGCAGGCAGCTGCGCGGAGCAGCACGGCGTGCAGGTGACCAGTGGAGGCAAACGGGCGCGGAGGCTCGGAGTTGTGGGAGCTCATCGGCCGAGCATGCTCGGCCGCGCGGTGGCTCGGCAGGTGGAGATGCAAATGGGGGTGGCCTGCGCAGGGTGAAGAGACTGGTTGTCCTGGTGCTTGCACCAATCCGAACACCTCCGCCAACGCAGATCCTGACAAGGGAATGGGCAGCCAGAGCTGCTGCGCAAGGGGGCACGGAGAAGCTGCAGGCACCGGGGTGGTTGGGGGCGCAGACCAGATGTGGAAGGCAGGGTGGCTGGGGGCATGGAGCAGCTGCAGGCGGTGGCGGTGGCTCGTGTGCTGCAGGTTCGGGGGTGGCAGGCTGAGGAAGGTAAGGGGAGGGGTGCCTGTTTGACTGACTGGGGGGCAAACAGCGACGGGCACTAACGCAATCATCCATTCGTCCTCATCCCTTCAACCGAACACAAAAATGGAACCCCTCCATCCCTCTAAGCAGACACAGATTTGAGTTCCATCATTAAAATCAGGGATGGATTCCATCCTACCTTGCTCTCCAACCAAACACACCCTTAGGGTACGCCTAAACCAAACATAAACGACATTATAAAGTCACATTGTTATCTGATTACCAAGTGAAACGAATGAACTGAACCGCACCTTATTTCACATGAAATTGAAGCATAGTATCTAAAATCAGGTCCATGCCTAAGTTTTTATAACAAATATCAAGTAATATGTTTGGCTGTTATTGAGAAGATTAAGAAATGGGTTACTTTGAGCACTAATGCAGCTTAGAACATAGTTCTAATTTTGTGTAATTTTCCTAGAGCTATTCCTCTTCAGATTCTTGCTACGGAAGACTCCAAATTTGTTATAGCATCACATTTTGACTGATAAAAGACCAACTTGCTTAAAGCATGCAGGACATGAATAGACGCTTACATAAGGAAATGTCCGAACATGCATTACATGTTCCACATCAACTGGAAACTTGTTCATGTTGTAACATAAACAGTACTTATTTAACGAGCACCAAACATTCTTTAAGGAAAGATGCAAGCATACTCATTATTTGCTAAAAGTTGTGCCATGGAAAATGGTATCAGAAGGGTAATATAACAAACAGGAAGTAATTAATCACCTCCACCAGCAAGAGAATCTTCCTCATGCTTAACCTTATCAATACGTTCTGTATGCTGCTTTTCTTTCTCCTTTTCCTTCTCATGCTCCCTGTCTTTTTCAGATTTATCTTTCTCCCTCACCTGTTCTTTTTCCTTGTCATGGCGATCCCTCTCGCGTTCACCTCCAGGACGCCGTTCATGCTCCTCATTACGTTCTTTCTCTTTTCCCTTATCCTTCTCACGGTCGGTTTGAGATCTCTCCCTTTTTCTCTTCTTCACAAGCTGTTGCAACTCTTCAACATCCTTTGTGATGATTTCAAGTGGTTCCAGAAGGGCAAAATCCTTCTCAATTTCTTCATCATTCTGGAAAAAGAACGGTGGATGGTGTCACATCAATTGGCAATAGTAATAAATACTGAAAGATAAACAGGCTTACCTCTTCGGTATTTGATTCCAGTTCTATGTAATGGAGGCCTTTCTGCACAACAGTGATGAGAGCACCAGGTGGGACTGCATTTCCATCAATGCCACCCTTATGGATCCCTGCTTCATACCCTAGAGTAAAGGCAGCATGAATGAAACCTGGAGAACAAGAGAAACTATTAGTGGTTAAAATCACACTATTCGCTCAATTATGTTGGTAAGCAGCTCTTCTGCCTATACTTGGAAGAAAGCTGGCAAACATATTTAGGAGAAGGGTAACAGGTGGTGGGAACATATTGTCTTAAAGACCTGCATATAGGATATGGTGGTGGTGGTGTGGGGGGGGGGGGGGGGGTTGGTTTACAAATTTCACTGAATGATCATGAAACAATCTTCTTGTATTCTAGTTGAGGAACTGAAGGCTGTTAGGCACTAACAGAACAGAGATCACAATGACAAAACCTCTGGAGCTAGGTTCTGACTATGGTCTGTACCCAGTTTCCTCATGTGAGGGCAGTAGCAGTAAAATGGCCACAGACACACAGGAATAAGCATCAAAACTGAATTTCCCAGAATAACCCATACAATTCATTCCAAAAACTAACAACAAAACACACCATCTCAATTACAATCAACATATTCCCCGACCCTGTCCCCACCATCATGCGAACCTAAAAGGCATCTGATCCTATTACCATTCTTCCCCACCATATCCCCCATGGACCTACGCACCACAAGAGTGCGCTGCAATTCATGGTCAGGGCTCAATGTCCTGCACCATCAAATTCATAAAAAAAAAATTCATCAACGAAACATGAGAACCTGCAAATTTCTCCGAACCAACCAGTGGGGGTAGAAATTGATAGATGTAATAGCATTCCTGTTTTTGTAGTTGAGGCACCAAAGACTGTTCAGAACTAATAGAACAGTTCCTCACAAGTTACAGGCTACATCTCTAACTTCTGCTTTTACCAGTACGATTCATTCCAACTACTAACAACAAAATCACTTTTTCAATCGCAATCAACATATCCCCAACCCAGTCCCTACCATCAGGTGACCCTAAAAGGCATCTGATCCTATTACCATTCTTTCCTACCATATCTCCATTCTCCTACACACCATAAGAATGTGCTGCAATTCATGGTTAGAGCTCAATGTCCGGCAGCATCAAACTCCCAAAAGCCCATAATTCATCAACGAAACATGCAAATTTCTCCTGGGCAATGGAACCAACCGGTGGGGGAAGAAAGGAATAGGTGTAATAACATTCCTGTTTTTCTGGTTGAGGCACCAAAGACTGTTCGGAACTAATACAACAGTTCCTCACAAGTGTACGGGCTACATGTCCAATTTCTGTATTTGGGAGGCAACAAGGGAAAACTGAAATAAAAAACCTACCACACCAATCCATCCCAAGAACCAGCAAAAATCAATATTTCCCATCCCAATCCGTGTAATCCCGATCCCGCCCCCAATCTACAAGAAGCTACCCTAAACCTTATCCGGTCTCAAAAACACCCGCCGTACGGATCCCTAAGCAGCGCACGAATCCGCCACAACCCGACCAGGGGAACCAGCCGCCCCGCAGCAGCGAAGCCCCGAAACCCTAAATCCGCGCAAAAATGAGGAAAATCCTCTCCCTGAAGCAAAGCAACCAAGACGCGCGGGGAAGGAAGGGATGGAAAGGGGCGCACGCACCGGACTCCTGCAGGTAGCGGAAGACGAGGTAGTTGAGCTCCGCAGCCGTGAGCACCCCCATGGTCGGACGGCGCGGGCGGGCGCCGGCGAAGCGGTGGAGGTGTAGACGGGCAATCAGCGAGGGCAAGAATGGCCGGGGCCGATGCGGATGCGGGTGTTGTAGGAGCGGTGTGGGGTGTAACTGGGGTGGTCAGTTACCCGATGGAGGTCGGCGTCTGGGCCGCAAATCAGATTTCGGCCCATGTTAGTTAGAGAGCGTACATTTGAGGTTTCAAATTTTAAATAAATCTTCAATACGCGAAGCGCAAAGCATACAAAGAAAATAGGACCCCGGCTAAGGTACGGCCGGCCGTAAATTAGGCCGGCCGCACGGCCGTTCCTTTTTGAAAAAAAAAATACAGTCGGGTCCAACTTTCCTTTTACAGTACAACCTACTGGCACGCACAGAGCCTTGGGGCGAGTAACACGAGGTGTCTATCGGGTCCACGTAATTTTCTCGGCATATTACTACCGATGCACAGCAAGAAATACTCACACATTCAAAAAAAAAAGGCACGGGTCCCAAATTTTCTCATATGGAAGTACATGAACCTAATTTGCAAAAAAAAAATTACAATAGGCTATTTACAGATTTGCCCCCCCCCCAGATTTGCATAGCTAGTGAGCTCCTTTCATGACCTGTCGGTACAATGAGAAAATTGAACCAAATCAGTTAGCATGTAGCACATAATAAAAAGATCAAACAAACAAAAATAAGTTGGTTGAAGTGAAAAGATGTATCATGATAATCAACAGAAGCACCTAAAAAAATAAAAAAAAGGTCATCTGAAATTGCATTGGCAATTGGATTGATTTGCTTGTTTGTAACCAAAAGATTGCATGATATGGACCATAAAATTCCCTACTGAACTTGTTTTTGCACAAACCCACAATATAAAAAAAATTGCATGCTCCTGTCCATTTTCTTACCTACCACATGATCATATAATTGCCTATTGAACATGAGAAATTAAATGCATGAAACCATTTAACTTGCATGTGGAGAATACTCATATAAAATGCATGCATGTGCCAGAAATGATAAACAAGAATATAAAAACTAGCAAACCATATAAAATTGCTTTTGATTTCATATAAAACGCTTGAGTTGCATACACTAAATTGCCTAGATTATAAATTGGACCACCCTAGTTACACACTGTATAACTGTTCATGAGTAAACCAAACCAACCCCTTGTGCCAGCCAGCACTGTACAGATTATACAAAATGCTCCTTCATAGAAACACAAAGTTAGCCTTTACAAAAACCCCAGCGAGAGCAATGCCCCTTTATAGCATGGTGAAGTACACTATTTTGCTATTTCAAAACATATTATTGCATAATTAAGAACCATATAATTGCCTAATAGAGTTCGAATATGTGCTCCCAGGATGACTGAACATAGTATTTACTCTTATGTTGTGCAGGCTGAAAAAATAGAAGATGGAATCGACTAAAACTGCATCAAACACATTCATTTTATTGCTCACAGAAATGCGTACTTTTGCCTAGTTTAGAGCCGTGTTTATTGACTACTTCTGCATGTTTTATAACTAGCCACCGCCCCCTTAAAAATAGTAAGATATAAGGAAGCATCAGGAATAGAGAGTATACGTACCTAGCCCTCCACCAGCCTAATTCCTACCTATATTATTGCCTAATTCAGGTCGTGTTGAACTCTGACTTGAACTTCTTGTTTAACTCTTCGATGAGCCTGCAACATAATTAACAAGAAGCACCAATCAGATAACATATAGTGTCTAGAACCAGTGCAGGTATTTGTATGTGAAGACAACCAAACAAAACATAGCTGATTAGTTCTCGATTAAAATTGCCTAATACAAACATTGTTGGGCCTGACTAGAACCGTACTATTGCTTAATTCAGAACCATATTATTGCCAATTTAAATGTATTAATTTTCATATATTATAGCCCCTGAATTAAGAACATCTATTACTTTTAGCTAATCTTGAGATATGTATTTCTACATCTTAACAAGCTTAGTGAGCGATGCCTGAACAAGCTTAGTGAGCGATGATCAGAGAACATGTAGTGAGCGATGCATACATAAAGCTAAATTGTTAAGGTACAAATTCTTAATTTATACACTGTAGATTATTATGGAATAATTGCCAAAATTATAGATCATACAACAAAACTTTCTTATCCATGGTTGCTAAATTACTATATTACACAACCTGCAATGCTTCATTGTAGGACCTAAATTGCTTAATTATATTATTATCCACTAAAATTTATTGATTTGCATATATTATTGCCCCCCTAATTAAGAACTCCCTCTATGACTTTTAGCTAGTCTTGAGACATGTATTTCTACCGAATAACAAGCTTAGTATTGATGCCTTCTTTCTTCGAACCGAAGAAAATAAGATGGATCAGTCTAAGTTAAGCATGAAAAATGGGCTGAAATTAAAAAGTTACCAAGTTAAAGAAACAGGCTAGAAGATAAAAAAAACAACCGATCATATATTCTTGTCGGATATATAGGTAAAAAAGCTAGGAGTGCAAGCATATCTAGAACAAACCCTAATCCCCAGTTTCTCCCACAATCACTTACCATTCCAGTGGGTGGTCACATCAAAATGAAATTATAAAATTGTTGAATCTGCTTAACCGTAAATGATACTACAATGCTGAACTGTAAATGGTACTGTGGTTAATGCAGGATGCATAAAAATGCATACCATACCACACAATTATGGATCAGAAGTAAATGACCAATGGATTGAACTAATATGCCAGAAGTAATAATATAGACAAAAAACATGTACCCTTATTTCACATCATCAACCCTACTTGCTGGAGCAAGTGGTCTAATTATCCGACTCAATTCTGCAAAGCAAAAGGTTACAGTAATCAAGTTTCCAGAAACTCATAAACAACCACACGTATAGCACAACTTGCAATCTATGCAACACAAGCTAGTGTCCCATTAGGCCTTGAGCTAATTAACACACAGTCTATATGTTCAAATGAATTGCAAACCACATGAATTAGAGAGGCAGGACAATTTGACTTTATATGCAACCGTTTCTTTCAGTAAACCACTGTAAACTGAAATAACAAGAAATAGGGTAGCAAGACTTAAGCACACCTTTGATATCGACAAGATCTGATCTAAAAGCTAACCCTATTACTTATGTTTGGTTCCAATACTTACTAAACCAGTCCACCCTTCTCTATTAGTTTATCAACCACCTTATTAGTACAGAGCAAAAAAAAGTATACCTCACCAAAAAAAAGTATAGAGCAAGCACAAATCTAAGCACAAGTGTACCTGTTTGAGTAGAGGAATTACAGAGTGAACTACGGGTATACATTGACCTTGTTCTGCCAAATATCCTACACCAAATTCCTAACCTCACTACACCTCAGACAATCAAATCAATTAAGGCTGCCTTTGGTTGAACTTTTCAATCTGCTTTTGCTTTTGCAAAAGCCAAAAGCCAACCAAAAGGTCTAAAAACACCATGTGCTTTTGCCCAAAAGCTGCTTTTGCTCTAGTACAAAACTAAAAGCACCTTCACCCCTACTTTCAAGTACTTTTGGGGTAAAATATTACCCACCTGCCACTGGTTACGAGGGTAACGGTTCGTTTTTTTCTTTTCTATGGCGTGAGAGAAGCCGCCGAGCCCGTCCGTCGGCCGCCGCGCCGCCGCCGGGCGTGGCTCCGTCGCCGCAGGCGCAGGCGCCGCCGGGCGAGGGCTCCGTCGTCCCCGTGCAGAGCAAATCAAATGGAGCCCCCGTCGTCCCCGCCGGGCATGCGCCTGGTCGACCGGATCCGCGTCTCGTCAGCGCCATCCGATTCCACGCAAGAGCACGCGATGCCGCTCACCTTCTTCGACGTGGCCTAGCTCTTCACCGGCCCCGTCGAGCGCCTCTTCTTCCGCCACCCGGACCCGTCATCCGCGCTCCTGCTCCTCCGATCCGCCGCCAGGAACTGATGGAACATGGCGTACAGTCTATATCTTTGTCGAATCCCGTTCGTCACTTGTTACTGGCCTGGGCGGGCTGGAAATTTCTCCATTGGAACCACAAGCTGATCATACACGGAGGGCGAAGATGAAGGACAGAGCCAGATGATCCGTCAGGGGTGTCAGGGGTCAGGCTGTCTCACTCCTATCTCCTCTCCTTGAGATGGTTCAGTCTGAATCTGAACTCGAACAGAGTGATCTGCGGTTGTGAAGGTGCGCGGTCTCTCGTTTGTTCGGGAACAGACTGGCGTCACCGGCACCGGCGCCAGCGAGCTGGCGAATCATGCAATGAACTGGAGCAGGGAGGTCTTCTCCTGATCAGAGCCGACGTCCCATGATAGCTTCACAATGAACAGCATGAAGGATAATACTAACGGAGTAAGGGCATAAACAAATGCTGTCAAATCTGTTGATGCTAGACTGATGACTCGCTGCTCCAAAAGCTTTGCCAGAATTCATGTCTCCGCATGATAAGAAGTTCGAGAGATGTGATGTTGATGACGAGTACTTGGTACAACATTCGTATTAGCATAGATGATGCTTTGGTTAGTGCGAGAGAATTTATTTTTCTTTCCTTTCTAAAATAGTCATTTATATGCGAATTAGTGAATATATTATTTTGTTATGAGCAATTTGCATATAAACACACCCACAGACCTTTAGGGGTATTACAGTTATTTCTTACACAGCCAACAGTTTCACAGCTGCTCTAACCAAACGGTCTTCTGCTTTTCCCACAGCTGCTTTCTCACAGCTGCTTTTCCACAGCCCACAGCTCACAGCAGCTTTTTCAAAAGCCACAGCCCAACCAAACACACCCTAAGCTTGTAATCGAAGTACAACTCTCGCAATACCTCTTCAGTGGTAACGTCGGAGAGCTGAGCAAAAGGGATTAGAGTTGTAGAAAAGCTATAGGCTATCTGACCTAGAAAATGAATCAGCTGCGAGCTAGGAGGCGGAGGATGGTGCTGTGAATCGAACTGCAGCCAGCAGCAGCCATCCCAACCCAAACCCTAGACTAGGGACCAAATCAAATTGGGGGATTTAGTGAGAGATAAAATGGATGGGGTAGAGAGATGTACCTGGGCTGGACAGTGAAGGCCAAGGCCTTGGCGACCCCTGCGTTGCCACCGAGCCAAATCTGCGCCGGGAGGAGAGGTAGGCTTCGGGGGAGATGGCGGCTTGCCGTTGACCGCATGGGAAGAGCTGGGCATCGCAGAGGATGCTCCGCCCCTCCGTGCTGCACGGCCGACACTCGTCGCACCACAGTTCCCGCCCCGGTAGCATTTGTGGGCAGTAGTGGCTCGCCGTTGACCGCATGGAGGAGGCGGTGTAGCACCAGATCCTTCGCAACCTTGGGGCGTCACGCGACGCCCGCCGCACCACACCTCGCCGGCGGCGACGGAGATGCTCTCCACCCGCCGCCATTCCCCAATAAGAGAGAGAGAGACCGGAGATGTGAAGAGAGAGCTTTGGGAGACAGAGAGGACGTTTGGTTCCATGCTTATTTTTATTTTTAGCACGTGTCACATCGAATGTTTAGATCTAATCTTATTTAGTTCCTAAGGGGGTGTTTGAGAGGAGGGGGCTAAATTTTAACCCCATCACATCGAATGTTTGGACACTAATTAGAAGTATTAAACTTAGACTAATTACAAAACTAATTACACAACCTCTAGGCTAAATTGCGAGACGAATCTATTAAGCCTAATTAGTCCATGATTTAACAACGTGGTGCTACAGTAACCATTCACTAATGATGGATTAATTAGGCTTAATAGATTCGTCTCGCGATTTAGGCCCTGTTTGTATCCGCTTATTTCTCGCTTATCGGTGGAAATAAACCATAAGCCCACCCAAACGTTTTCATTATTTCCCGCTTGCTACGTAAGCCGCTTAGTGCACAAGCTGGAAAACAACTAGCATCCGGCTTATTGTGTAAGCGGGCCGGGAGACGCTTTTCCAATAAGCGAAGGAAATTTCCCCCGCTGCCCCTCACCCACCGACGCTCCAGTCGTCCGCCCCGCGCCTCCCGCGACCGCCGCCACCTCCCGCGCCCGCCGCCGGTTCCCGTCGGTCGCCAGGTCCCGCCGTCGGGCTTGGCCCGCCGCCGCCGCCGCTCCTGCGCCTCCCACGAGCGCCGCCGGTTCCCGTCCGCCGCCCGATCCCGTCCGCCACCAGATCCCATCGCCGAGTCCCGCCGCCTGCAGATCCCGGCGCCGGCGCTCGGTTCCCGTCCGCCGCCGCCGCCCCCGCGACTCCCGCGACCGCCGCCGGCTCCCGTCCGCCGGGCTTGCCCCCACCGCCGGGCTTGGCCCCTGGCGGCTTGGCCCCCGCCGCCGGCTCCCGTCCACCGCTGCCTCCCCTGCAACCGACGCCGGGTGCCGTCCGCCGGGCTTGCCCCCGCCGCCGGGCTTGGCCCCTGGCGGCTTGGCCCCCGCCGCCGGGCTTGGCCGCCGCCGCCGAGCTTAGCCCTCGCCGCCGGCCTTGGCCCCTGGAGGCTTGGCCCTCGTCGCCAAGCTTAGCCCCCGCCGTCGGGCTTAGCCCCTCATATTCACAATAAAAATGAGCTATTATCAGCCTTAGGGGCATTCAGATCAATTTACCAACCTGGACAGATAATCGACACAAAATAATCAGGATTGCCAAACACCCTGCTTATTCAGACAGCAGATTCTCCAGGCAGCAGGCTTATCAAATAAGCTTGCTTGCCAGATAAGCGAGTTCCAGAAAAGCGTATACAAACAGGGCCTTAGCCTAGGGGTTCTGCAATTAGTTTTGTAATTAACCTATATTTAGTCCTTCTAATTAGTATCCGAACATCCGATATGACAGGGCTAAAGTTTAGCCCCCTCCTCCCAAACACCCCCTAAATTAGGAGTGGCAAAGTTTGCATTTTGTCATAAATGCGCAACTATAGTATTTCGTTTGTATTTGTGAATTATTGTCCAAACATTGACTAATTAGGCTCAAAAGATTCGTCTTGCAAAGTACAACAAAACTGTGCAATTAGTTTTTGATTTCGATGTACTCCATGCATGTACCGCAAGTTTGATGTGAGGGGAAATCTTTTTTTGCATAGTGTCAAAGTTGGGGAAAAGGGGACTAAACAAGGCCTAAGAGTAACTCCAAGAGTCCCTAAAAAATTCTTCCCAAAAACGAGGTATTGGGGCTATGCTAAAAATTTTTCCCCCTAAAAACATATCAGCCCACAGCAGATTGCTAAAAACTACTCAATAATTTAAAACAGGCCACGTCATCGTATTAAGGTCATTATGATTCGTTGCTTTTTTTTCCAACCTTTTTTTCACGTCGCCGGTCCTGGGCGCATAAAAAATCCTCTGTCCGTGACCGTGAGCCCCCGTCAAAATCCTCCTACGCCGCCAGACCGCCGCCAGCATCAGCCACCAGCCACTCGTGTTGATCTCGCTCGCTTCTGCAACAGATGGAGCACCAGTGGCATGGTCCAGAAACAAGTTCAACGCTACAGGAAACTGGAATGATCTCGCCAAAATTGCAAGAACGTATGAGAAGTCGACAACCAATTGAAACATATCTGACAACAGAAGCTGGAATGATCTCGCTAATTTAACTTACAACAGAAGCTAGAATGATCTCGCTAGACTTGCAAGAACGCATGACAAGCTGTTAGCCCACGGAAGGCAAATTCAACAGTATGGATTATTGGCAAATTTAACATATCTAAAATTGCAAAATAGTTCCTAAATCAACAGAACACAAACAAACACGATAGTAATTAAGAACTAAGCATAGATAGTCGGCTCATGATCTCAGCCTGCAAGGACATGTAGTATTTCTTTTGCTCATCTAGCATGGTAGTAAGATCCATGGTCATAATTCTCTTTTCATCCCTCCTTTTTTGCAACTGGATCTCCTGCCTCCTCACCTCAAGAAGTAGTTTTTTCATTTGCAACTCGATCCCGTTCAAGATCAACTCGATCCTGTTCAAGAGCAAATGCTTTGTTGAGCCTCTCCTCTTTTTTTAGCTCTTTCTCCCCATCAGTTTCTTTCTTCTGTGCCCACATATTTTCTAAGGTTGCTGTCACACTTTTTTTCTTCTCTTGCAGTAGTGCTGCTTTTGCCTTCTTCTTACCAATTAGCCTTGTCAATGCATTATGCTCTATAGCTTGAACCTCACCTTGAATTATTTCATTTGGTAAACTTGCACTCGGATCAGTAGTTGAACTTGTCTCCTGCTTCTTGTTAGATGTTTTAGCAATAGCCAATTCATCAATTTTAGAAAGCCATTTTGGTTGTGTTCTCAGCTTATTCCAGCAATGCATGAACTGGAATGCTTTCTGATGTTCATCTTCAGACTTGTACAAAGCACATGCATCTGCAACCTACACCAACATCCAAGGGATATTCATATATGATATATAAAAATAAAATAGTCCAAACAAATCGTGGTATTGCATAATGAGTAAGTACCTTGTCTTTCATTGTAGTACCACTCTGACGTCTTAACTCAATCCGTGCTAGACATCCACAAAACTTGTTCACACATTTTTGTATGGTCTCCCACCGGTGCATGAGAGAATTTATGGTATGTGTCGGTGTTTTAGACCGGCAACCCGCCTAGAGGGTACCCTAGGTGGTCTTTTATGTGGTAAGGGTCGTCAAGAATCAAGGAATCAATGGTGACGCAAGGAACACGATTTAGACAGGTTCGGGCCGCTAGATCGCGTAATACCCTACATCCTGTGTGTTGGTTTGTATTGAGTTATGTTGAGATGTGTATGTCTGTGTCTTTGAGGGGGTCCCTACCCGCCCTTATATACACGGGAGGGCAAGATTACAAGTCTGAGTCCTAGTCGGGTACTATTATAGAGTTCTACTCAGTAATGGCCCGAGTAGTTTTCCGTAAACATACTTGACTAGTCCAAGTAGGATACTCCCATCCTTGTCCTGATCTTGTCCGAGTACGTCCCTTGGTGGGCCGTTCAAGGCCTACTTGTGGACCTGGGGTGTATGCCCGACAAGACCCCGAGTACTTTGTAGTCGCGCGCCACAATCTTGGGTACTGCGGGCACTATCCGAGTAGCTTAGTCATAGAGGTTGCAGACCGAAGTGCTCGAGTACTGTCGCGTGGCTGGAAAGTACTCTTTTTGCTCCTTCGAGTCGTTTCCGTCCCGAGTAATTTTATATGGTAGTGCGATGTCAATCGCACTCCATATGGAGTAGCCCCTGAGCCTTAGGTTGAGTCAAAGAGTCAGGCTTAGGGTCAAACCAGCTTTTGTCCATTTTACCCTTGGAGATCTTAGTAACTGAAAAAAAACTGACCAACGGATACGGTACCCGCAGCCCCCGAGCACTTAAGCGATCTTTGTCGTTGAAGTGGTCAGCAGTCCGCTGAAAAGAGTAGCCGTTGGGTGCTTAAGGCGATTAATACACAATTAATCTGTCCGTTGCGCAACCGACGCGTGGAAACCGGGGCTGGCGGAGATAAAACTGGAAGGCCCCCTTTCGGTTATTGTTACGCCGTACTGTAATTGTCGTTGTCGAGATCGGCCGATCAAGACTTAGACTAGTAAATTTCTTTTATGCGCGTAAAGCCTCAGGTGGTTGCGTGGGAGACACGGGTTTAGACTGGTTCGGGCAAGGGAAGCCCTACGTCCAGTATCAAGGATGCTTGTATTGCCCACGCGGGGTTCTGTAGTAGGGGGTTACAGATCGACGAGAGAGGGACTGGTCCCAAGTCTCTTTTGTGCTTGTGCTCTCCGGGAGAGTCGTTGTGTGCTGTGGCTTGTGGGAGAAGCAGCCGATCCCCCCTCCGGCCCCGGGTTCCTCCTTTTATATCGCAAGGGGGGTGGCCGAAGTTACAGTTGGGATCGGGTGAAGAGGACTGTAAAGAGTAAAGCGTAGAATGGTAAAAAACACGGCAGGGAGGAGGAGCAAGTTCCTAGGCGTCCGACGCCTCTGCCGGCCCCTAGCGAACGCCGGCATGCATGCCGGAAGGGGAGGCCGCCGTGTGCCAACTGTTGTTGCTCCCTACAGATAGCTCCTTCGGTACCCGTAGGCGTCGGGTCATGATGAGGGCGTTCCGTCGTTATCTTGGTGTCTGTTGGGGAGGACGGTGGATGCTGTCGTTCAAATGGTGGCTCCTGGAGAGAGGGCGTCATATCCTTGCTGTGCGGGGCCCGAGGGCACGCGGGGCCCGAGGATAGGCCGGTCTCTCCTTCGCTCCAGCCGGCGCAGGCCATGAGTACCCTGCGGCGAATGGGAGTCAGGCGCCGGCACTGTAGCCTGTACAGTGTGGTCGTGCACGGGTACTTGTGACAGGTTGTGTGAGGAGCGCGGTCATCCCTTCCCTCCGCCAGACCTGCGGCGCATTTATGGCAAGGCCGACGGGGGGACCCACAGGATTTTGTCTGTCTCGTCCATCTGGACCGTATCCGAGGGGGATGCCTGCCCCGAGGGCCTCAGCGCGCCCGACCCCTTCGCTTGGGGTCGGACGAGGCGGAACTTCGTGATGAGGGGTCGGGCGCCCCCGACCCCGGGGCCGCAGTCGGGCGAGGCGGAAACTTTGTGGAGGGGGGTCGGACGTTCCCGATCCTGGCGTCTTGGTCGGGCGAGGCGGAGCCTTGATCACGTCTAGGTGGGCCCAGGCCTCCGTGTCTGCTTCCTTAAGTGGTGTCTTAGGGGATCGTTAATATTTCCCCCCAACAGTAGCCCCCGAGCCTGTGGTGGAGCAGAAGTGCTCCTCCGGAGGCTTCTTTCGCTATTTCGCCGCGGGCTCTGTTTTATGGCGCGTTTGGTTTATTTCAGCCTAGCTGGGGAACCTGCGAATTGTGACCACACGCATGGTAGTTGGTTGCGAAACTGGCCCCCGAGCTCCTGCTCGTTGCAGGAAACCGATCGGGAGGCTAGGTCGACTTTTGATCGTTGTCCCTCAGGCGTCCGTTCGCTAGGACGGAGGGGTTGAGCCGGGCCACGTTATCCGCGTTGGACGAACCGTGGTGCTCGTTTGAGCTGCAAACGGGTAGGTTCGAGTGGAGTCCCGGTCCCCATTCGGGGGGGTCCGGCTCGGGCCAAGCTGGTGGCGCACTCCAATTTCCCGCTGGCCAGTTCATATAGTTCCCGGATCCGTTCGACCGGATCTGGGGGCTCGTTGCCTTTCCCCGTGGAAAAACCATGAATTTTATACCGGGCGGGACTCGAATGTGAGATCGGGATGCCCTTGGCTTTCGCTCGCCTGGGTATTGGCCGCTAGCGGGCCCGTCCCTTCTCACCCCTTGCTCGGGGGATGTCCTGAGGCAGCTGTCGAACCCGTGTCGGGCTAGCTTTCGAACCTCTGGACCGTAATGGGCCGTAGGGGCGTTTTCAGCCCCGTATCCCTTTCTTACCTCCCTGTGGTGTTGGGATACGAGGTAGGCTACACTAGCGCAATTCAAAATTTCTACCGCGTATAACAAGGAAGAACTGCCGTATAAGGATCACGGGATTACCACTCGACGCACTACTGGTGCGGAAGATGTAGATATGCGTCGATGCAGTGAAGACGATCACGTAGTTGTACGTAGTCGATCAACGTAGTTGTACGTAATCGATCACGTCCAGCAGCTCCTCAGCAGCTCATCCACGTGCACAGCAAGATTGCCTCCGGTACCGCGGCTCGTCGTCGGCTCGTCGTGGCTCGTCAGCGGCTCGTCGGCGGCTCGTCCAAGTGCTGCAGGCGCAACACCTCCAAGGTATCCACACGTGCAGGGAGGATGCGTCGCAAGCCAGACTGCTAGATCCGCGAGTTGCAACAGGCGAGGGCGTGGGAGGCGCGGCAGGTGTGTTTCGCCAAAAGGTGTAAACCCTAGGGCGCCCCCACCCCTCTATTTATAGAGATTTCTGATGGGCCTCTGGATCCGAGGCCCATTAGTACTCCTAAACCTAATCCAACTCGGATCAGATCCGAATTGGGCTTCCAGCCCCTTAAGTGTGTGACCCTATGGGTTCGGATACGTATAGACATGGCCCGAGTACTCCTACTCGGCCCAATAGTCGGTAGCGGCCTCTAGCAAGACGTGCCAACTCCTATACGCACACGAAGATCATATCAGACGAACCATCATAACATAATATACATGCTATTCCCTTTGCCTCACGATATTTGGTCTAGCTTCAAGCCGACCGCTCTTTCTCGATCCTGTGATTCGGAATCCCTTTGTAGGTTAACTCTTAACCGTACGTAGCATGGCCATGCATTTTCGGATCCGATCACTCGAGGGGCCCAGAGATATCACTCTCAATCAGAGAGGGGCAAATCCCATCTTGACTGACCATGTCTCATAGCATGCTTCTTGACAAACCCGAAAGCTACCTTTATAACTACCCTGTTACGGCGTAGCGTTTGATAGCCCCTAAGTAGGTCGATCCACATCTAGAATACATGCGACAGTCTCAGGTCTAAGGAAAAAGCGTATATGTTGTTTAAAGAGAGAACTACTTCTCGTGTTGGGTCAGTCCTAGCACATGTCTCCACATGTGTCCACATTATTAGTTCAACATCTCCATGTCCATGACTTGTGAAACATAGTCATCAACTAATACATGTGCTAGTCTAATATTCATGTGTGTCCTCACATGAACTCCGACTAGGGACAACTTTAGAACAACCATACAAGTAAAGAGTTTCACATACAATTCACATAATTGCAAATCAATTCAAGTAGCCTTCAATGGATATTCAATGAACACAACATACAAATCATGGATACAAATGGAATATCATCATCTCCTATGATGCCTCTAGGGCATACCTCCAACATGTGGCCTTGGGCCGGAGCGGAGCGGTCGTTGCGCCTGGGCCGAACGTGGGGGGCGTCGTGGGCGCGCTACCGGGAAAGTGGAAGTTATGGGGAGCGCCGTCCCGCGAATCGAGGAGGATAGGATGTTTTCGCGGCCCGATCGTGCGTGCAGTTTTCGAAAAGGGAAATGAGCGTGGAAGGGGCGTACCTGGCGCTGCATTTATGGCGGCCGGGGCATCGATTTGGCTTCCCCGTTACTTTTCCTATAAAAGCAGGAGCTCGCCGCGCCGGTTTCGCCTTCCTTCCGCATTCGAGCCTTCTTGCCTTCCAGCCCTCACGCTCAGTTCATCCGCGCTCGCCTCGTTTCCTCCGCTCCAAGCCGCGCGCTCTTCTTCTCGCCTCCGTCGATCTCCTCCCTCCTCCGGCGATGGGTTCCTGGGGTTTTCTCATTTCACCTCCTCGCGCGCCGAGGGCCTGGTGCGAAAGGGTCTCCTCTGCGAGAGGACGGCGGCGGGCGAGTGGGAGCTGCCGGGGACGGAGCAAGTTCCGTCGCCTCCCCCCGGCTACGTCGTCTCCTTCGCTCACTTCCATGAGCGGGGGTTCGCTTCTCCCCCGAGCCGCTTCTTCCGCGGGCTCCTCCACCACTATGGGCTCGAGCTCCAGCACCTCAACCCCAACGGGATCCAGCATATTGCGGCGTTCGTCGTGCTGTGCGAGGGATTCCTGGGCATCGAGCCCCACTTCTCGCTGTGGAAATACTTTTTCACAGTGAGTTTGTACCAGAAGTCGGGGAAAGCCGGGAGCCAGCAGCGGTCGCCTCCGGTGCCGATCGGGTGCGCCGGGATCCATCTTCATCATACTCGCTCCAAGGAGTATATGACGGTGAAGACCTCGGTGTCCCACAAGGGGTGACACAACCAGTGGTTCTACGTGAAGAGCTACCCGGATTCCCCCCTGCCGGCTTTCACCGGCCGCACCATCGATGCGGCGCCGGAGGTATGGGCGTACGGGCCGGTGGAGAAGGAGAAGAAGCGGTTCTCCGACCTGCTGCAGGCCATCGAGCAGCTGAAGAGGAATGGGCTCACCGGCGCCGGGGTCATTGGAGCGTACCACGCATGACGGGTGGCGCCGCTGATGCTCCGGACCCGACCGCTTGGCGCCATGACCCCTGACGCGCCGGT